>NC_050574.1:206104034-206226534 GCF_011100635.1 Trichosurus vulpecula | reverse complement strand
GTGTGTATGCTTTTAACCCCAAATCTACCAAGGAATTGACTCTCACACTCAGCAGGTCTCGTTGCAAGGTGTAAATGAAGTTCTACTTCAGAATCCATTCAGATTTATCTAATCTAATAAATGCATTGGCCCGTCTCTGAGTTACAGGGGCCTTGTCCTTTGATTGGTTGCCAGATCCTTTTGTCAGTTTCAATTTGAAACAGCCAAACCAAGAAGCACTAAAAAGGAAGAGCATTAGTGACTTTTTTTTAAGTGTTGTGTTACATTTGATATAAGTGACTCCCAATTTTCTCAGATAATCAGTGTAGCAGTGCAGACCTTAGAGGAGAGGCAACAATTAATGCATGGAGGAAATAAAGAGGAACAAGGAGGAAAGGAGGGAAATTTGGATGAGTCTATACCACTACTTACTCAAGCAGAGGAGCCAGCATTGGGACCACATACACAGTAAAATGATGTCCCTATAGCCCAAAGGAAATGCGAACCAACAAAGGCACACAATTTTCAACTTACAGCTTTTTTTTTTAAATCCCTAACTCCTGTTCTTGGGCTCAGTTATTGCAGTCCATATGGCATGTCACAAATGTGTACCGAATTTGGACTACTTTGATACCAAAGCACAATGGGAGGATTTACAGATATAACATCTGCCTTAACTTGGAATTTTTTCATTCTCAAAGGCTTGTGTCTTACACTTGGCATTATTTTTTCTCTGGCTTCCATGGAAGATAATTTAAGTATTTGAAAATAATGATAATTTCCTTAACTACAAATAAAAAAGTAAATGAGAGTAATAAAACAACTCCATTGTGTTTTTTTAAGTGACCTGTGTAAACAGAAAATGGAGTTTACACAACTTGTACTAATGATAGGTCCCAACTAATTGAGACAAGCTTGTACAAATATGTATTTAGAGCTTCTCTTCAAAGTTCTCTTAATTAGGAATATATTTTTGAATGTTGGTTATAGACCAGAAAATTAGGAAAATCCATTAGAAAATCATAGAAACTTAAAATTATATGGAATCCAAGAGTGAATTTAGTTTATCTTTTGACTCAGTGCAGATACATACTCTCATGCATCCCTGCTAAGCAGATGGTCATTTGTCATTTTTCTATAGATATAACTATTCTTTGGATTATTAAAATAATTTATTATTATTATTAATTTTATCTCCTGGTTTAATTATGAGGAATGCAAGCAGTTAACCTTTACTAGACTTATACATTATATAATAGGAAATAAGGAATTTATAATATAGGGCTTTAACCCAATGGTAGCCACTTTTGCAAAAAAAAAAAATGTATTGCATTATCAAGGCCAGTTAAAAGATCCACTCTTATATAATTATAATTTAGACATTCTCACTACATTATAAAGACCCTCAAAGGAATTTCTCAAGAAACTTTTAATTTCTTCAGGGTATGTGCTATACAGATGCGATATTAAGTAAATATAATTCTTTTCTCAGGCTCTGTGTGGGTGATTGGCATTTGAATTTCTAATTGAAAAAATTTCCTGTTTCATATTTTCAAGAGCAAAGAAATCAAAACCAAATTTTAACATCTTGGATCTACCACAGTTTGATTTTTCATACTATTGGCATTCAGAAGACTTTAGAATTGAATTAGGGATTCATAAAATTAGTGATTGAATAGACAATTTACCAGTTTCACTCTTACACATGTTGAAATTTGCAAGAAATGCTACAATTCTACCAAGTCCTTAGATCTGAAGTGTATGGAAGCAAAACCTGCATATCTGACTAGAAATTTGAATAAACAGTTCTCATAATCTCTCTCTACCCTACTTTTCCTGACTTATTACACATTACTTCATTTCATTTTATAAATTCCAAATAAATTTGCCATACTTGCTATTTTCCTCAAAATCACTGTTTAAACTCCAACTGTCATTCCTTTGCACAAGTTATCTCCCATGTCTAGGTAGTGTTGTCTTTTCACCTCTGCCCCTTTTAACCCTTAGTAGCCTTCAAAGCTCAGTTCATGTACCTCTTCCCACAGAAAGACTGACCTTCCTCCCCTTCCCCCAGTTGCCAGTGCTTTCTCCTTTCTTTAATTATCATGTATATGTTCATCTATTTATATGTTATATCCCTGAAGTATAATAAACATGTCTTGAGGGCAGAGGATATTTTTCATTTTGTATTTGTGTTCTCAATACCAAGTATAGTTCTTGAATATAATAGGTACACAATAAATATCGTTTAGATGGGATTGAACTAGAAAAATGAGTTGGTAGAATCCTTTATCTTCTCCTTGAGTTGCTGAAAAGTTTTTTGAGAGTTTTACTGAAGATAGTTTCAGAAATGTGAATAGTTCTCTGGAAACAATATTTTTAATCTGAGGACCTCAAAGTTCATGTCCAAGATCTATATGTTACTGTTGACATTTTAGCTGTAGAAATTGAGACATGATAAGAGATACAGGAAACTTGAAAGATCCACATAAAATTGTAATACACCCATGGCTAAAAGAAATGAATCTCAAGATTTGGACTGTGTAAATATGACAACAGCTGAATACTAAAATGGCTTTCCTGATCAAACTGGTTCTTTGCTTAAGCAATGCAAAATTACTTTTTTCTGGTTTTGTTGTTTTGTTTTTGCTAAAATGATTTTTTGGATTAAATGTTATTGTCAGTAAACAAAATCTACATGTTATATATTAGAGCAGGATTACTTAAGGTGCAGTCCTCAGATACCCACACCAACCCAAAAAGATCCATGAATCAATTTTGAAGATTTGTAGACTTTGATTTCTTTATTATTATTTTGATAACTATTTCAATCTAGTTTCTTTTTTAATCCAATGCATTTTATTTTATTGATTTAAAATCAATGCCAAAAGCATCCATGACACTAAAAAGATTGAATGTCCTGTATTATAGATTGAAATGATAATACTAACATTAATATAGTGTTTTCACATTTGCAAAGATGCTTTATGTAAATTACATCAGAAATAGAGGCCTACAGGAGATGAAATAACTTATTCTTGGCCATGGAGCTAATGGACTCAGGGACAAGACTAAAACACATTTTCCTGACTGTAATTCAGGTATCCCTGACCATTACACCATTCTTTGTACAAACTTTTGTACCCTCCTTTTCCATCATGTTAGTGATTCAGATAATCCTTAAATCTTTCAGGATTCATTATTGGTGGTGATGTTCTTGGTGAGGAATACTTAGGAGGGAAAGTTTTGCATTATAACTATATGTTGTTGGGATAAAATAAATCTGTAGTACTCATGTGCATTGGGCCATCCTGAAACTAAAAACTACAACAACAAGAACAACAAACTTGCTCATTTTTCTAGTTTCTTTAAAACAGATGTATGTTAAATTAATGAAGGCAAATACTACATTCAAATTTGTGTCTAAGAATAAAATGTTTATCGTGCAGAGTTAACCTCTATACTTTTCACATGCCACTTGGTGCTAAAAGTATACAATTTGACAGTGATTTTTATTTACAGGAAATAGATAATCCATGTATTCAAGCTCTGTTGCATTTCTGAGCAGTAGGGGTTAAGCCTAGACTGAAATATAATATGTTTCTGTCTTTCTTTTGAGAAAGATATATTGGACATGTGCAGTTAAGAAACCATCTAGTTTCTCCCTCGCCACCCACTGCTCCCTCTACAGACTAACCATATTAACTAAGGGCCATAAGCTCTCTCAGTGAGAAGAAAACTTATGCCTGGACTTATATGGTGACAGAATTTCATTTGAATGGGGAATACTGACAAGGTCTTGATCTTCTATAAATTTCAGTCTGAGAAAACCCAGTCCACATTCTAGCACTCAGCATTTGAAGTGAATTACTTGTACTTGTCAACCCACTTCCCACAGACAAGCAAGTTGGCAAACTTAAAAAAAATTACCCATAAGTACTTTGGCCTTAGTATTGAGGTTGAAGTAGAAAATGAATTATAGCCCCCTCATCTTCCTGAACATAACATAGTTACAGAGAGTTAACTGTGTGCCAATTGTTAGTTTTTGTTTCTTTTATTTTCTTTGGTTTTGAGTTTGCAGCTTCCATTTCACAAATATTTATCTGTCATTAATTAACTTTGCTGACAATGTAGAGTTTACCAAGAATGGAATCACAGCATGCATCTCCTCTCTGAGTCTTTGGTTTATTGATGTAATTGAAAAATTTGTTAATTGTGTATTTTTCACATTAAGCAAATTCTGAAATATAAAGCATCCTATTATATGCAATATGGCACAAATGAAGGGGGGAAAAACCCGAAGAGGAAATCCTCAAAACCCTTAGTTCTGCTTCCCATTATCACACATCTACCTTAGGAAAGGTATTTTTTAAAAGACATGTGCTGAACACGTAAAATTAGAACAAGTCACAAGTTATATGTGGAAGATTGTTACCCACCAGAGCAAGTCAAAATACCAGTTAACTTCTAAGCACTCATGCTAGCTGGTGTTCAAATCTCAGCCTCCTCTTTCTCAAAAGTGAGTGCTTGCTCTGCTCTCAGTAGGAACCTTGGGAACTGAAGCAAATTCTTGGTTGAACTCTTTAGTCCAGCAGCAGCCAAGGAGTGTCCAGAAATTCCACACTCAACAGAAAAATCTGAACATAAATATTGGTTGGTTGTGTTTGAGGCTTTCAGGGATCTTTTCTCTATTTAATTTTTTTTTCTATTTGATCTACTGAATTCTTCCTTCATTCTGTCTTGCTAAAGTCAATATTTTCTTCTTCTGATAGCAAAGAAAGATCTTTCATTCTTGATGAAAGTACATAATCTCATGGGTGTGACCATTCTCTGCTCAGGGATACTCTATTCCTATCTCCCTCCTTCTGTACTCCCTACACATAGCCCTTAGATATGAGGTACCTCATGAATTGCTATAGCAAAACCAAAACCAAAACCTTATTACCTGGTACCCAATGTTCTGGTGATTAGCATAGTCTGCCCTAGCTAGACTAAGAGACGCAGTCTAGCTGATCCTATTTTTGAACCCTTTAGGGCTTCATAGAGTTTGCCAGATCTTGTGCTCTTCCTTTGTTGTCTTTGAGAATCAGGCTCACCTCCACATAATGAAGAGTCACAGGAGCAGAACATTAGTGGAAGAGCAAAGGAAAATATTATAACTAAGATAAAAATATTGAGACCATTTTCAAAGCAGTTTCATGAATGTTTTAATACACACACACACATATACATTTTTTAAAAGGTATTTATATTCTCTTTCTACTACAAGTCACAGCAAAGGTTTTATATCTGGTCCTCATGTAATTCTTCCAATGTAAAGACTCCTTCAATTGCTTTTCTTTTCGAATAATATTAACAATTGCATTAGTATTTAAAGGAGAGGTATGGCTGGTGTATTTTTATTGTAGCTTTAAAACAAATTCTTATTTGGATTTGGTCTAAATCGGTCATAGTATTCTTTCTTCTCTAGCTTCAATTCTGCTAACCTTTGTCACGTACTTAATTTTCACAATCCTTTAATTATCTTTATTGTTCTTGTCTGAATCTCTTTTTAATTGTGAGTTCAAGATGAAATATAGAACCTTAGTAGCATCTGAGCAATGCTCATGATAAAAAAAGTAGCATTACATCTATACCTGGTTTATGTTTACTTGTACATCCTTGCTTTTTTTTTTCATGACTTGAACATAATTATCCATTGTGATTCCAAGATGTGTTGGAAGGGCACTTCTCTTCCTCACTTCAGAGCATGTGAAGGTGCACTCTATTTCCTGTTGCTTACCATGTGGCTTTTAATTGGCTGCTCAGTTGGAAATGAGTATGCATATGAAAGGCTTGAACCAACAAACTCACTCTTTCTTCCCTTATGGCTTTTAAGTAAAAAAAGATCTGTCGATTTGGAGTGGGAAGGAAGGGAAAGGTATCAATTAGCACAGGGCTGTCCAACCTTAGGTTATCTTAGGGCCACATTAAAAAAAATAATAATTCCAGGGCTGTACCCAGAATAAAAAATACAGTACACTAATAGAAAGTGGGGGAACACACATCATCAATAGGACAGGCGAAGGCGCAAAGTGCAAAAGCAAACACAAAACAACAAAGTGACAACGCAACAGTATAAAGGTAGGTACATACTATCTGCATCATACAGATGGAGCGCATCCTACAGATCCACCAAAAATTCCGTGTGATATGTTCCGTCAGTAATACTGCTTAAAAACACTAAAGAAAATTAACATCGAGATTATTTATTAGTGATGGAATTAAAAAATCTATTACGCATTCCATGCAGGCTATTATTTTATGTTTTTGCTTGTGAAAATTAAAACCCACAGGCAGGCCACATAAAATTGCAGTATAGGCCACATGCAGCCCATGGGCCATATTTTGGACAGCCTGGAATGAGCAGCTGTAGTGGCCATCATATCTCCCTACCTGGTTACCATGTGGCCATGAGCCATAATAACCAGGGTGTCTATGATTCTTCTATCCTTGTTGTATATATATTTTTTCTTGATCTCAATAGAATAAGTAGCAGAGATAGGTAGAAATTGCTAAAAATTAAGAATTGTGAAGTTTAAAAGGTCAGAAGAGTCATCAGAGAGCTCTAGTGTAGCAACTAGACCCCATAGCAGAGTCTGGTGGAACCATAGCATTTGAGCCTGGAGAGGAGCCAACCATAAGGAGGAAGGAACCTGCTTGACCCAAGCCAAATAGTAGGTCAAACTTACAGAAAAAAAAGCCATGGCCTACAAGCAACCCCCCTGAAGTGAACTGGGAGTGGGAAAGAAGGGATGGTAATTGGCAAACTTATATTGATGAGTCATCAATACTAAGAAGATATTAACTTAATTTGTAATATGGGAGAGACACTGTATAAGGGGTTTTTGGGACATGCATACTTTGTCTCTTGATAGACTGTAAGCTGCATGAGGTCAGGAACAGTAGTATTTTTGGCTTTGCATTCTCAGTGCCTAATACAGACTCTGTCAACTAGTAGGTATTTTTATAGATGATCGTGGATGGATTGAGTGGCCTTATTGAGCTGTACTTAATTTGTTTCCATTTTAACATCATATCCAGGCCACCACATTGGATTTTAAACTTATGCTAAAATTTTTGGACCCTTTGTTTTGATGTCATTTCACAAGTTTTTTGTTTCTTTGAGTTCATGATTTAAAGAAAAAAAATCGTTGACAACACATGTCCCTGCAATGCCACTTATGCCTTTATGCCTCTGTGACAATTGACAGTGATCAAATGTATGCCGCTCCTTGCTTTAGACAATTCTTTGTCTATCCCATTCCATTCACATTTAAGGAGATGGATGAGCTAGAGTTTCTCCCAAGGTCTCTTGTGATTGCATGGTTCTAATGTATAACTACACAAAAATGACAATATTAGTGGGTGCTTCAGAATTACATTAGGCTGTATAGATCTGAATATTGCATTGTAATTTCTTTACAAACTTTGTTGAAAATTTATATTATAACCCATACCTGTAATAGTTTAATATTTACATGATGTATCTAAAATTCAACTCTGGTCCCTTAAGCAATGAGGGAAAAAAGGAGATGGTCTGGTTACTCTAACATTTTATTACAATACATTAAGATAGAAAGAAGAAATTATGAAGTATTTATCACCAGAACACTACATTGTCTAAAAATGTATGGAATAGCATCTATCAAAATTCTCTCCCATTTCCCTCCTTTCACTTCAACTTTTGTCCCCATAATGCTAGCCTTAAAATTTACATGAAAAACAAACACATACAACCAGAAGTGAAAGTCTGTTTGACCCTTGCAAATCTGAATAGGCAAGTATTTACAATTTACTGTAGAGGACAGTTTTAGAGAGATTTCAGAGGGTCAGTCAATAAACATTTTATTAAATGCCTACTATGTGCCAGACAGTGTGGTAAGTGCTGGAGATGCAAAGAAAAGAAAAAAAATCACCCCCTCTAATTGAAGTTTAGCATTTCATTCAATTATGAATTAACTTATTCTGAGAAGGGGCTCAAAGGCTTAACCAGAATCCCAAAGGGGTCCATGATACAATAAGGTTAATAACTCCTGAACCTCAGATTTAATAGTATTTCAGGTTGTGCCATCTCTACAGATAAGCAGAGGACCCTCTCTGTTGTACACCTGTTCCTGATTTTAATAGCCCAGATGTGTCCCATCTGAAATCTTACCAGTGAAATCATAGGATCTAGATATGTGCTCAATTAATTCTGCTCAATAAAATCCACAAGTCCCAACCACTTGAGGAGGAAAATTTGAGTAGGCATAAATATAGAAAGAAAAAAACCCGAAATTTTTCTGAAATTTTTATTTGTGATGAGAGAAAAAATGATTCTCTTAGGTGCTTCTGGAATAAATAGTTTGAGGGGCTTTCAGTAAAAGAATTAAAATATCTTATTGATATTAACATAGGTTGGTTTGGTGGGGTTAGAGCATATTAGTGTTGAAGCCAATGTTATAGATAACATTTCTGTCCATGCCAGTTTGTTTCATTCTTTTTCCAAAGTCACAGATTGTTATTGAGACCTTGGATATCCATCCTCAAAATTCATAAGATGCTTCACTTAAGAGATTTCAGTGCCATAAACACAATGATATGCTATTAGGGAGCACTGGCCAATTTTGGGCTGTCTAGGCCCAAGCTGAAAATCTTCCACCCTAATATCTCTGGTGGCATGCTTTTCTCATGCCTAGTAACTACATTTTAGGCAGTGGTGGGATTCAAATAAATTAACAACTGGTTCTCCACCAGACTGAGCCAAGATGCTACTGCCATTGCTGATGTGGCAGGCGCAGACCTTCCCCACCCCAATAGCCAGTTGGCCGAACTCAACCTAAAATTAAGTACTGGTTCTGCCAAACTGGTGCGAACTGGCTGAATCCCACCACTGATCTCAGACCTCATTTTATAAAATTCCAGCATCCTGCTTTGGGGAAAATGATTAAAATTTATTACACATTCATCCAGATATCTACCACTAGAGAAAGCATCCAAAGTGCACTTTCAATATTAATGAGCCCAATTTTATTTGGGGGGCGGAGCCAAGATGGTGGCTGGTAAACAGGGACTAGAGTGAGCTCCGTACCCCAGTCCCTCCAAAAACCTATAAAAAATGGCTATGAACCAATTCTAGAATGGCAGAACCCACAGAACAGCAGAGGGAAGCAGGGCTCCAGCCCAGGACAGCCTGGATCGTCTCTGGGTGAGGTCTATTCCACATGGAGCTGGGAGCTGGGAGCTGGGAACGGAGTGGAGCAGAGCCCAGCCTGAGCGGCGTGGACCATCCAGACCAGAAGCTGGGGGGAGGGGGCCCTAGCACCCTGAATATGTGAGCTGCGGCAATTACCAGACCCCTCGACCCACAAACACCAAAGACTGCGGAGAAGGTTAGTGGGAAAAGCTGCGGGAGTGGAAGGAGTTTGCGGTTTGGCTTCCAGCCCCGGGGGCAGTGGAGGTGGGGCAGCTACAGCTGTTGTTACTTCTGGCTCCAGGCCCACCTGGTGGGAGGAATTAAGTGGCAGATCAGAGCAGGAGTACAACAGCCTGCTGAAGATCTAAGCCCAGTCTGGACTGGGGGCTCTTGGGGAAGGAGTAGTGCGGGTCTGACAGAGCTGGCACCTCCCCCTCAAATGTGGAACATAGAACTCGTTAGTCTACAAGCAGTCATACCCCACTTAAAAACTCAAGGGTCAAGTTAGTTGGTTGGGAATATGGCCAGGGAGCGAAAACGCGCCCAGATTCAGTCTCAGACTTTGGATTCTTTCTTTGGTGACAAAGAAGACCAAAACATACAGCCAGAAGAAGTCAACAAAGTCATAGAGCCTACAACAAAAGCCTCCAAGAAAAACATGAACTGGCCCCAGGCCGTAGAAGAACTCAAAAAGGATTTGGAAAAGCAACTTAGAGAAGTAGAGGAAAAATTGGGAAGAGAAATGAGAAGGATGTGAGAAAACCATGAAAAACAAGTCAATGACTTGCTAAAGGAGACCCAAAAAAATACTGAAAAATACACTGAAGAAAACAACACCTTAAAAAACAGACTAACTCAAATGGCAAAAGAGCTCCAAAAAGCCAATGAGGAGAAGAATGCCTTGAAAAGCAGAATTAGCCAAATGGAAAAGGAGGTCCAAAAGACCACTGAAGAAAATACTACTTTAAAAATTAGATTGGAGCAAGTGGAAGCTAGTGACTTTATGAGAAATCAGGATATTATAAAACAGAACCAAAGGAATGAAAAAATGGAAGACAATGTGAAATATCTCCTTGGAAAAACCACTGACCTGGAAAATAGATCCAGGAGAGATAATTTAGAAATTATTGGACTACCTGAAAACCATGATCAAAAAAAGAGCCTAGATACCATCTTTCAAGAAACTATCAAGGAGAACTGCCCTGATATTCTAGAGCCACAGGGCAAAATAGAAATTGAAAGAATCCATCGATCACCTCCTCAAATAGATCCCAAAAAGAAATCTCCTAGGAATATTGTCGCCAAATTCCAGAGCTCCCAGATCAAGGAGAAAATATTGCAAGCAGCCAGAAAGAAACAATTTGAGTATTGTGGAAACCAAATCAGAATAACCCAAGATCTGGCAGCTTCTACATTAAGAGATCGAAGGGCTTGGAATTCGATATTCCAGAGGTCAATGGAGCTAGGATTAAAACCTAGAATCACCTACCCAGCAAAACTGAGTATCATGTTCCAAGGCAAAATATGGATTTTCCATAAAATAGAGGACTTTCAAGCTTTCTCAGTGAAAAGACCAGAACTGAATAGAAAATTTGACTTTCAAACACAAGAATCAAGAGAAGCATGAAAAGGTAATCAAGAAACGGAAATTGCAAGGGACTTACTAAAGTTGAACTGTTTTGTTTACATTCCTACATGGAAAGATGATGTGTATGATTCATGAGACCTCAATATTAGGGTAGTTGAAGGGAATATGCATATATATATATATATGTTTATGTATATATATAAGTGAATGTGTATGTATGTATATATCTATGTGTATGTGTATGTATGTGTATGTATGTGTATATATATATATGTGTGTGTTTTTATATATATACATATATATGTAAAAGAGAGAGAGCAGACACAGCATGAGTTGAAGATGAAGGGAAGATATCTAAAAGAAATAAAATGAAATTAAGGGATGAGAGAGCAACATACTGAGAGAGGGAGATAGGGAGAGATAGAATGGGGTGGATTATCTCACATAAAGGTGGCAAGAGGAAGCAGTTCTGTGGGAGGAGGGGAGAGGGCAGGTGAGGGGGGAATGAGTGAACCTTGCTCCCATCAGATCTGGCCTGAGGGGGAATACCATACATACTCAGTTGGGTATCTTACCCCACAGGAAAGAAGAGGGAGGAAGATAAAAGAAAATAAAAGGGGGGGGGATGATGGAGGGGAGGGCAGATGGGGGTGGAGGTAATCAAAACAAACACTTTGGAAAGGGGACAGGGTCAAGGGAGAAAATTCAATAAAGAGGGATGGGTTGGGAAGGAGCAAAATGTAGTTAGCCTTTCACAACATGAGTATTGTGGAAGGGTTATACATAATGATACATATGTGGCCTAGGTTGAATTGCTCGACTTCTTAGGGAGGGTGGGTGGGAAGGGAAGAGGGGAGAGAATTTGGAACTCAAAGTTTTAAAATCAGATGTTCAAAAACAAAAAAAAAGTTTTTTGAATGCAACTAAAAAATAAGATACGCAGGCAATGGGGCGTAGAAATTTATCTTGCCCTACAAGAAAGGAAGGGAAAAGGGGATGTGAGGGGAGGGGTGTGATAGAGGGGAGGGCTGACTGGGGAACAGGGCAACCGGAATATAAGCCATCTTGGAGTGGGGGGGAGGGTAGAAATGGGGAGAAAATTTGTAATTGAAACTGTTGTGAAAATCAATGCTGAAATCCTAATATGTTAAATAAATAAATTTAAATTAAAAATAAAATAAAATAAAATGAAATTGAAAAAAAAATATTAATGAGCCCATTGTGACATCTATGAAAAGCAGTGCAATTAAACTTGAGCACTGACTTCATATTTGATGTCTAAATGATCTGTTAACATAATTATTATACAAACAATTGACAAACATTTATTAAGCACCTGCTGTGTGCCAGGAACTATGCTAAGCTCTGAGTTCATAATGTATGTGCAAAATCTTTTAAAGGGTGCAGCTGTTACATACAGGTAAAATACTATTTGTAGAAAGAAGTGCAATTATAAATTTTCATATAGCAAAAACAAGAAGAAAAATGAGAGACTAAAATTGTTCAACAGAATGTAGAGAATTGGGTTCAAGACCTGGGTTCAAGTTCTTCCTCTGACACATGTTGATTGTAAAATTGAGCACATCACAACCTGTAAATTTCTCAGGCAATTCTTTAGACTAAAAATTGCCGAGGAAATATTCACTTGGTAGGGAAAATTTCCTTACGATACTTTTTACCAATGAAACCCTACATCATGTCCAAAACAAAGGCAGGGGTGGGGGAGTGGAGAGGCTTGCTATATTTACCATATGTCAATGAATTTAGTTAAGTCAGTGAGTTCTGTCAAAGATCATTGGGGTGTTTTTTTTTAAATAGGTTGTTTTTATTATGCTAATAAATGGGTTGGTTTCATTTTTAACTTAATTTTTACTTGCTGGGCTTTTGGTGTTATGTAGATATAAATGATTTTAGAGATTTTTTCAAAGTTAGGATAGTGACAGTGACAATTTTAATTATGCAGAAAGGTTCATAAGTGAAGAATTCTCAAGAAGTCTTAGAAGAGAATTCTCTCATTTTTAAGGAGGTATTTAATCATAGTTTAATGAGTTATGATTAAATATATTAAATAGGTTTTGGGGTGATTTGTTTTTCAAAAGTACAGCAAAAAATCCTCCAAGTTATAATCCATTTTTATACAAGATCTGTATAGTAATGAAAAGACAAAAATGGACTTTTAACTTGTAAAATTCCTAGAGCTGAACATAACAACAATGTTGCTAGCAGCTGCTGTGGAGGTGAAAGACCAACAACAAAGCACACAGGAGGCCTGCTAGCACATGTTCTTTGTTCTGCTTTTCTAAAGAAAGCAACTTTAAGGGGTTAACCATCTCACTTTAATTGAAGATACATATATCATTCACTTAGTTCAGGGGAAAAATTTAGCACCCTGAACTTCAGAGCGAATACAAACAGAAATTATAAACAGAGCAAAATAACACAAATCAGCAGGCAGTCTTCTAGCTGTCTCTACAAGCAATACATAAACAGTTACCAGAGAGAGAAGCACCAACATCTGGGTTTTCAAAGCCAGGGGACTCTATGATGGCTCCCCAGAGTCTCATCTGGTCAAATCACACAAAACTTTTCCAGTGAGTGAGAGCCCCAAAACAAAATGCTACCCTCATATATTATATACCCTTCTCAGGGTTAGAGGGGGTCACAACCATGTGACTCAAACCTATGTGAACTAGGTTTTCTTATTTCTTAAGCAAGTCATCAAAGACTCCTTATTCAATCAAAGAAACAAAGGCAAAACTCATCAAGGCACCTGATTACCTCAGCGCTGAGAAGCTCTCAAACAAAAAACCGCAAAAATCCCACTTTCCTGCCATTACATTTGAAAGGCAACACTCAAAGGTACTTGATTACCTTAGTATTCCAAAAGAGAAAACAATAAAAACAAGTCCCACCCTTCTTACCATTATACTAAATCAGTAGTTTACCAATAGGCTAGAGAAATTGCTAAGTGTTGACTCTTGTATTTTAGCAAGAAAGTGCAATTTTAAATGTTTTTAAAGTTGAAACTGTTGTTAAAAGTAGTAATTTGTTCAGATATTTTCATAAGATGTATTACTTATAATCCGCTGTTAAAGCAATTAGCAAAACATGTCACTTTGTAGTTTTTTAATGGTCACTAATTCATTTTTCATAATAGCTGTGAGGAATGTAGGTAGGTGATTTTATCCTCATTTTACAGAAATGAAGGAGTATTGTCATAAGCAGAGCATTTAGACAACACATTCTGGTAGAATTTTTCCTCCAGAAACAAAATAAAAAAACCCATGGATATTAGACGTGCATAACCATAGCATATTCTCAAAAGTGATGTGTTATTTTTCCCAGCAAGAGAACCTTAGTGTCCTAAATAAAGGATGCTGTTTTTGTTGCAGTGCTCTATTCAATGGTATAGATTATTTAATTGAAAAGAAAAAAGAATAGTTATTAGATATGCTTATTTTTTTTTACTTATTTTATACACTTTTGTTGTTGTTGTTCAGTTGTGTCTGACTCTTCTGGACATCATCTGGGGTTTTCTTGGCATAGATACTGGGGTGGCGTGTCATTTCCCTCTCCAGCTCATTTTACTGATGAGGAAAATGAAGTAAATGGGATTAAGTGACTTACCCAGGGTCACACAGCCAGCCTCTGTCTGAGGCCAGATTTGAACTCATGAATATGTGTCTTTCTGACTCCAGACCTGATGCTCTATCCATTATGCCACCTAGCTGCCCTCACATTACTCAACTCCATACACTCAATATTCGAGCAAAACTGAGCCACTTGCTGTTTTCCACATATGATGTTCCATTGCCCACTTGATGCCTTTGCACAGACTGTGCCCAGTACCTGGAACTCCCTTCATCTGCCCCCGAGAAGCACCTCAGCTCAAATGCAGCCTTCTATATGATATCTATCTTGATTTCACATTTAGGAGTACCTAAAATCCAAAATGCTTATTGGATGAATACTAAAATATTTTTTTCCTAAGTGAAATTATTTAAAAAATATCTTCCCAAGGTAAATATTAGAAAAGTGGTTTTTTTTGGCACTGTCATAGACTTAACAGTTGTAGGGGCCAAAGAGGTCATTTAGTCCAACCCTCTCATTTTGTAGATGAGTAAACTGAGGAACAGAGAGGTTAAGTGACTCTACCAACCAAAGGGTATTTATTTGTCTATTTAAATGTTATTTAAATATCCCTCCCCACTTTGCACAGAGAATATAGACTCTCTGAGGATAGAGACTTTAAAGACAATTTCAATTTCTATACCTTATATTTAGCATAGTGCTTTGCATATTATAGATGCTTAATAAATGCTTATTGAATTTAATTGAATTAATCTATTAAGAGATATCAATGAACATGTAGAAGACAAATATAACCACACAAACATATTATTATATACATTCAATCCTCAACTTTTCAGGAGGTAACATTTCTAGAAAATGATGTTAAAAAATGAATGTTGAAGCGTTGAACCTATGGAAATAGAATGTTAGGTTCCCTAGACCACCAAAAAACTGTAATCTTCCACTAGAGATTGCTGAAAATTGCTGCATATAATTCTTCATAACAAAACATTAATTCTGATAATATACACTTTTCCTAAAACAGTAACCATGAAATAACTCATAAAATGCAGTATACAAAATAAAATTGGTAACATGCAAAACATTTTGCTCACTAATAATTTGCCAGAAATCTGTGACCTTTTCTGCTAACATCTCAATAAAAAAGACTTCAGAAAATATTTACTTTTTATAACAGATGAAATCTACAATGCCATAAATACTATATAGCAAATAAAGTTTTAAAAACTAAAATATTTTTTAACCTGAGTCTTACCTTCCACTGTGTGAGATGGTGGTGTGAAAGAGTGGTACTATATAATGAATTTTTGATCTGTTAACACCAGACTCAGCCCACAGTGTTTGCAGTCTTTCTGGAACAAAGTTGTATCTAACACGCTCATTTTCTCATTGTCACATCACTGACTTTGCACACTTGGGCTCAGAGGCCAGAGGACTTGCACTAAACTTTGGGGGCATAACTGCAACATAAAATTTGATTTTTAAAAGCAACCAATGAAATTATGCAATGACTATACAGGAAGCTCTTTACAATAGTAGGGTAAACAAGACCAGTGAAGCACCTAGTGGGATACCAGCCACTCTACAAACTTGCCTGCATTGTGCCTTTCATTTTTTGTTTACTACACATAGCCCTGAATGTGCATGGTTTCCAAAGAGAAAGTGAAAATGAGGTTACTAGTAAAATTGTGGAAATGCTTGAAGTTGCAATTTGTATTCAGATGCTAAAGATTGACTATATAGATATAAATGTACGTATATACATACACAACACATACATGCTATACACACACACATACACATAGATATAGATCGAGATAAAACTCCTAAATCAATGCCCTTATATCTCTATATCTCTATCAGGAGTTTCAAAATAACTTTGTTAGCTAAGAGTTGTAGAAGTTCTATATTGACATTTCAGAGCTCAGTCCAAAAAAGCGCAGCTCCAATAATGATGAAAAAAAATTTTAGTATATAGTAAACATACTTCACACATCTGTCAGATGCTTTAATTTCCTTTTCTTCATATAAGAATTTCTTCTTAAAAATAGGACTTGGGTCATACATGGAAGATATTATTTTGATTAATTATAGGTGTCTAATCAATTAAGATGTCTGATAAATAAGATAATATTTGGAAAAAGTGCTCAGTTCAGTGTCTGTCACATACTAGGCTCTATAGAAGTGTGTATTCCCTGTAATAAATAGCTTTAATTTAAAAAAAATTAGCTTTAATTTTTAAAATTTTTTTTGAGTTGGAAGAGACCTCAGAGGTATAGTTCCATCTAGTCCAATTTGTCCCTGAAAAAGAGAATTCCTTCTATAACATATTTAGAAAATGGTTATCTAGTCTTTATTTGAAGCCCTCTAAAGAAATGAGCATGTGCTACTTCCCTAGGCTGTTTTTCCTTTCTTCAAACCTAAATCTACCTTTCAGCACGTTTCACCTAGTGTTCTTATGTCAGACCAAGCAGAATGTCTAATTCATCTTCATCATGATAGTCCTTCAAATGCTTTGAAGAAAGCTGTCATATCACCCTAAGTGTTCTCTTCTCCAGATCAAACCTTTTCTATTTACTTTGGCTTATATTCACGACCTTTGCAATTTTGTTCACCCTTCTCTGGACACTTTCCAGCTTAGCAATTTTCTTCCCAAAATATGATGCCCAGAATTGACTATAATACTCCAAATATAAACTAACCAAGACTAACTACTCTTACTTCATTTGTTTTGGACATTATGCTTCTTAGTGAAACTTGAGACTGCATGGGCTTTTTTGGCAGTGATATAACACTTTTGACTATTTGCAATTCACTAAACCCTCCAGATTGTTTTAGATAAAAGCCACATCTCCCCACTTTGTATTTTTGAAATTGACTTTTTAATCCAAGTATAAAACTTTAGCGCTTTCTCTATTAAATTTCAACTTATTATATTTGGCCCATTGTTCTGGCCTGCTAATACCTCTTTGTCTGTTCACTCTGTCATGCAACAAATTATTTACCTGTGGTTGATTTGAGTCCCCTGCTAATTGCATCAGCACACCATCTATGCCTTCATCCATTTATAAAAAATAAGAAAAATACAAGTTAGTTAACATGAGTTAATGTCTTTCTTCCTAACTAGCAATTGGGATATCAGAAACAGGTTCATGTAGATGGTGGTACTTGAACTGCATCTTGAATAAAGAGAGGGATTCTAGAAGTAAATGAATGAATAAAAAAGCATTTATTAAATAATTACTATGAGGCACCAATAAGAAGAGAATGCATTCTGAGCATGATGGATGACCATTGCAAAGGCCCAGAAATGGAAGATGAGAGATAGAATGGCTTGTGTGAAGAACAGAGAGAGAAGTTTTGGTACACCATAAAGTACAGGAAAAGGAAGAGTCTATAAAGAGACTAGAAAGAAGCTGGAGACCAACATGAGGAAGAGTGAGAAGTTCATAAGACAAAGGTCATGAGCCTGTGAGAATGGAAGAATGATGGGGCCTTTGACAGAAATAGAGGTGTTTGCAAAAGGAGTGAATTTTAGGGAACAGCAACAAGCTCTTTTTTGGGCATGTTGAGTTTGATATACCTCTGGGACATCTGGTATGAAATACCTTATGGGAAAATTAGCGATGTAGGACTGAAGCTCAGCGGAGATTAGGGTTATCTAGAGAGATCTGTAAATTAATTGCAAAGAGATTAGAATATGATCCAAGAGAATTTATGAAGTCTTTAAGTGACAGAAACAAACAAAAAAAAACTGAAAAGGGCCTAGAAAAAGTCTTACATAATGTCAACTTTAAGGGGTGTGGTATAGATGATGAACCAAAAAGGAAACTGAGAAGTAGTCAGGCAGAAAGGAGAGAGTAGTGTCATGAAAACCCAGAGTTCTCAGGAGAAGAGAATGGTCAGCAGTGTCATATGTAGAAGAGAAAGAGAAGATTGAAGACAGAGAAGGCCAACAGATTTCTTAAGACATTATTGATAACTTCTGAGAAAGCATTTTCTTTGAGTTAAGAAGTCTAAAGCTAGATTGCAAAAAGGTTGAAGAATGAGTGAAAGGAAAGGAAGTAGAGGTAAAAAGCTTTTTCTAGGAGTTTGACTAAGAGAGCTAAAAGATCATGGGACAATCACTTAAGGGCATTGGAGGAATGAGGGAAAGTGTTTAAGGAGTATGTCTGAAGACTAGGAAAGAAACTATTGATAGAAAGAGATTCAATCAGTCCATTAATAAGCATTTATTCAATGCTTTCTACGTGCCAGAAAACCTACCAAGTGCTAGGGATACAAAGAAAGCCAAATAAAGTCCTTGCTCTCAAGTAGGTCACACTCTAATTGTGGAGACAACATGTAAATAATTAGGTATATACAAAATACATATAAAAATGCTAGAAGGTA
Organism: Trichosurus vulpecula; assembly: GCF_011100635.1. NCBI lineage: Eukaryota > Metazoa > Chordata > Mammalia > Diprotodontia > Phalangeridae > Trichosurus > Trichosurus vulpecula. The sequence goes on along the minus strand of NC_050574.1, from coordinate 206,207,764 downwards.
ATCTCTAAACAGAAGGCACTAGTAACTAGAAGCCATTTCCATCTTTTCTGCCTCCTTGTGGATCAAGTCAATGCAAAGAATATTCTTCAGAGTGTGAAATTGCCCCATCGTGTTGTCATGAAACTCAAGAATATTTTAAGGTTGTAGTCATCTGTTCTGACTTTTCACATGATATGGCAGGCCCTGCTCAGTTGAGAGCAAATCATCACTTTGCTTAATATTATCCAGCATATGAGAAAGTGGATTTAAAATGTGTGTGCCCCAGTCATTATTACTTTTAAGCAAAAAGCATAAATTCAAAAAATTAAATGGAATTGAACTGACAAATTCAAATTTTAGGACCAAATTTGGTCTACCTTCATTTTCAATAACTTTTCTTGCAATTTGCTCATTGCTCTTGCAGTATATTATTCAATGAAGGCCAGTTGGCCTGACATGTCTTCTGTTTGTGAGAAGCTCAAAAGTCACCTTTTGAAATTATTCTTTTGCTTCCAACCCTAAAAATTCAAACTCTTATATCACTGATTTAAGTGCCCCCTGAAATGTGTAATTACAAAAACATTTTGAAAATTAAAAATGCTTCCATTCTTGTGCCCATCCATTACTACTGAGGTGTTAAAATAATTTATTCCATTATATTAACGATTGCTTGATGCATCAAAAGATAATTTGCCATGTAATTTTGTTAAACCTGAAACTCTAGCATATTTTCTTGATAATACCATTAATATATCAAGAGTAAATAAAATGTTTAGTGGTAGGCACATTAATTATCGCCTTCATCTACTGGTGTTTAAAACTAAGAAATAATTAAATGTGCTTTAATAAGATATGGTTCTGAGAAAGCAGGATCATTTATGAATTGCTAGAGGTGCGTAGAGCTGCGTTTCCCTTGAGAGACGGAATTTATGCCTAACACCCCGCTGATTGTTCAGGAGGTAAGGAACCAATAGCTGCGTGTACAGAGGTTTAATTTAAAGTGTGTTTCTCACTAGGCTGCTCACAACACTTAATTAAACTCTGCTGTTTTGGCAATGACAAATGCTGTAGTGCAAAAGGAACCCGAGTAGCAGTGACTGAGAAGCTTTTGTAATTTCTTTCATGAGCAGTGGCAGCCAGATTTAGGTCAGAAAAGAAAGCAGGAATAAAAAGAGACTTATTTAAGGTGTTTGGCCAAAGTTACCACTTTTAAGCATCTATTTTAAGTACTGAAAAGTGCTGCTTTATTTAAAGGATTTAACCATGTGGTGTTTATGGGAAATAATGCTTGTAAACAGAGAAACAATTTGTAGCCTATTTTGAAGTCTTTGTGTCTTTGGGGCTGGGGAAAACCCACTGCCTTTGCATGAGTAATTATAAAAATTGAAATAACAATTGATTCTAGTCCATAGTTAGCATTTGTAGTTATGGTTGCATATGTGAGATATGTATTTATGTGTGTACGTATATATGTATGTCTATGTGTATATATGTACATATATGTGTATATATGTATGTGTCTGTGTGTTTGTGTATGCATACATACATACATACATATATCCAGATTTCATACTGGCTTTTAGTTTAGTTCCAGATGTAAATTGATCATTGTTTATAGTTTCAAAATGAAGAGCAAGGGTGATAATGTATTGGTATAAGCAAAACTATCAGATCCTCTGCATTATATGATGTTTAGGTTTCCAGGCCTACTCTAGGAAACCCAAATTGAAAACTCTACTCTGTTCAAGTTCCAAGTTGGTGAACTTGGGGGCCTATTAAAGTGATCTAAAAAATAGCTAACATTTATTTACTCTTTTGTGAAGCTATACTTGCATTGTCCTTACCAGAACAATCTTCCTTCCAAAAGATTCCTACAGAGCATTGGCACATGCTGCCACTCCTTTCCTATATCCCTGTTATCCTACACAAAAAAGAGGTCAAAATAGTTTTAATATCAAAGACAACAGCAAAGTAGTTTCAGGTCTCAGAGTGAGCACCTGCCTGCCCAAATGTCACTTCCTTGTCTATCGAGAGTATAGTACTCAATGGCATAGAATTATAAATTATTAGAAGTGGAAGGAACCATAGAGATCATCCAGACAACTTCTCTTACTTCACAGATAAGAAAACTTGGACCAAATTGGTGAAGTGATTTACCTCACTCCTAGTCTAGTGCTCCTCTCACCAAGCAACTTTTCTTCCTATTCAATTGGTATATATATTGTTTCACAATGTAAAAAAAAAGTTGAAAAAAGAAGTTTTGGTATTTATTTAGATCCTTAGGCATAGCTAAGGTCGAAATGTTAGTAATCTGTCATTCTCCTCTTTAAAATACAGCCATGGGATTTATATAATCACCAGCACACCATTTTGGTGACTCTTTTGAAAGAAAGGAAAGCCTTAATTAATTAATGCTTGCTTAATACTGTGGAGACAATATAATGCATTGGCTGACTTGACTGACACTTTTCAATTGATGTCATAATTGTGGATACCCCACAAAAATTTATTTTTCTCAACCTATACCATAGACTCACATGTTCAACAAGTCTTAGATTTGGAAAGAACCTTAGAGTTTATATAGTTTCCATTTAATGCATAAATTGAAGTCCATTCAATTCAACAAGCATTTGTCAAGCCTCTGCTTACTATGTACTGCTGTACACCGCGCATCTACTATTGTGAGCCACTGGACCATCTATTGAAAACCCAAATACAAAAGGGATACCATCCCTGTCCTCAACAAGGTTTACGTTTGATTGAGGAGAAACCACATATACAACAATAAGTAAATACAAAATATACAAAAATAAATACAAAGGGACAGGCTTTTTGAGGGAGAGAAGTGGAGGAGCACTAACAACTGGGTGAATCTAGAAAGGAGGAGAGCTTGGCATTGAATGGAGTTAGGCAATTCTAGGAGGCATAAGGGAGGAGAGCAGACATCCAGCCAGGGGAAATACATCATACAAAATCATGGTATATGAGATATCGTGAGTGGGAAAGAACACATAGACCACGTTGGCAAGAACAGAGAGTTTGGAAGGGAGGGCAATGTGAAATGAATCTGAAAAGAAAAATTTGAGCCAGATGGTGAAGGGCTTTAAACCCCAAAGAAATCCATTTATATTTTATCCTAGAAGCATTAAAAAGCCAGTGAAGATGTTGCTTTAGTGAGGAGTGGCATGGTCAGACTTGTACTTAAGGAAAAATCAGTTTGGCGGCAGTGTGGATGGCAAACTGAAGATGGAAGAACCTAAAGGCACAGAGGACAATTGAAAGGTAAGAGCGATAGTTTAGGCAAGAGATGAGGGCCTGAAAAAGGGGGAAGGCCATGTGAATGGAGAGAAAAGGATGAGTAAAAGAAATGCTGAGGAATCCTTTCTACAACTTTGACAGGTAGTGATTCAGCCTTGCCTTGCACTTTCTCAGTAATAGGAAGCCCCTTGCTTTGTAAGGCAGAGTATCCTATCATTAGACATCTCCAATATCTTAATGTATCTTTCTGCCTGATTGCAGAAGCACTTTTGATATCAAGAGAATGTGTCACATTGGTGAGACAGGGGCAAGGGTTCTATTTCGTGCAAGATTGTGAAATGTTCAGTAGAAATACAAATGCTATTTAAATATTGTAGGCAGGTTAGGAGTATAAACTAGCAAAGGTTGACCACAGCTTCGAACTACAGACTTATATGGTATATTCAATTGTGCAAAAGATTATATTTATATTGCATTATGACATCTATTTGGCAAAACCAAGAGATTGTGCAAAGTATTGTGCTTTTGGTAATAGACATTTTTATTTCCTTGGTTTCTTGTTATGCGGGAACCAGTGTCACATTCACAGAGAAATAAGCCACATTTCTCTTTTCATTTGGAATACTGTGTATATCCAACCTGACAGCTTCAAAGACATGGTACACCAAGAAGTGCCATATTTGAAAGGGTGGGCTGGAACATGCAAAATGATATTTCAAGATTGAAAATGGCATGAAAAAATTTCTATAAGATATAATTTTTAATTTAATCTATTTTCATTGGATTTCTGTTTTTCTTAAGAGAAACAAGTGCATACAGTGTAAACTAACTTAAGGTTTCATAGATTTAGAATGGCAGAAAAATTATTGGTTTTCACACCAACATCTTTAGACACTTCACGCTATTATTTGCTAATGGCTAAAGTTTCAATACACAGCCTCAAAATCTTTGACAAGATCATAATAAGTTTGTATATTTAAAAAATTTCATTTATTTTATTATTCCCCCAATCCCTCTCTCCTTGATTTTTACTGTTTTATGTGGACCTTCCCTTTGACCTCATCATTCCCTACTTTACACAATTACTATTTGTGTGCATATATGTTTTTCTGTCATCTTTCTTTTGCAGTAGAATGTAAACTTCTTGAGGGAAAGGACTAAATGATTATATGAATCAGGAAAAAATTATATTACATACTCACTATATGCCAGGAACTATGCTAAGCACTTGTCATACAAACAGAAAAGGACAGGTAGTCTATGACCTCAAGGAGCTTACATTCTTTTTTAAAAATAATATTTTATTTTTTCCAATTACATGTAAAAACACATTTTAACATCCATTTAAAATTTTTTGAGTTCCAAATTCTCTGCCTCCCTTCTTCTCCTTCCCACTTGTTGAGAAGGCAAGTAAGTTTATATGGGTTAGACATGCACATTCATGCAATACCAATTTCCATCCCTTCAGTTGCAATACTTTGCTACGCTGAAAAGAGCTGCTACAATTTTTTTGTATACGTAGGTCCTTATTCATATGTATGTGTATATGTATGTATGTATGGGTATGTATGTATGTATACTTTTGGGATATAAACCTAGCAGTGGTATTTCTGAGTCAAAGAGTAGGGAAGATTTGATAGCCCTTTTGGCATAATTCTAAGTTGCTCTCCAGAATAGTTGAAGCAGTACATTAGTACCAGAACTCCAGCAGTACATTAGTGTCTCAATTTTTCCATTTACCCTCCAACATTTGTCATTTTCCTTTCCTGTCATATTAGCCAATCTGATAGATGTGAGGTTGTACCTCAGAGTTATTTTAATTTTTGTTTCACTAATCAATAGCACTTTAAAGCATTTTTATATGATTATATTTAGCATTGATTATTTCATGTGAGAAGTGCCCTTTCGTATTCTTTGATCAGTTACCAGTTCAGAATGGCTCTTATGTTTTATATATAAACTTTACTCAATTCTTTCTGTATTTAAGAAATGAGGCCTTTATCAGGAAACTTGCTGTAATCTTATTTTCACAGTTATGATTACTGTGTATTTTTCTCCATATAATTTCCTCCCCTGTTTTTCCTACCCTCTCTCCATCCTCAGAAATGTTTTGCTTCTGACTATCACTTCTGTCAATCTGCCCTTCCTTTTATCAGTCCTTCCCCCTTCCTCATCCCCTTTACCTCCAACTTTCCTGTGGACTAAGATAAATTTTTATACAGAACTTAAGATGGATACTATTCTAACTTTAAGTCAATTCCAAAGAGAGTAAGGTTCAAGTGGTTCCCCCTTGCTCATATCCCTCTTCTTCCTCTCCACTGTTATAGCTCTTTTGCACCTCTTTTATGTCAGTAAATTATCGCATTCTACCTTTCCCTTTCCCCTCCTCCCACTGCATTCCTCCTTTTTACCTTTTTTTTTATTTTACTTTTTAGATATCATCCCATCATGTTCAACTCATACCCATGCCCTCTGTTTATGTATAGTCCTTCTAACTGCCCTAATAATGATAAAGTTCTTAGGAGTTACAAATATCCCTTATGGTTTTTCTTTCCTATTTACTTTTCTATGCTTCTCTTGAGTATGCATTCTGAAAGTCAAATTTTGTATTCAGCTTTGGTATTTTCAATAAGAATGTTTGAAAGTCCTTTAATTCATCAAATATCCATTTTCCCTTAAATATTTATACTTATTTTTGCTGCCTGGGTGATTCTTGGTTGTAATTCTAGCTCCTTTGCACTCTAGAATATTACATTCCAAGCCCATCTCTTCTTTAATATAGAAGCTGCTATATTTTGTGCTATCCTAACTGTTGTTCCATGATATTTGAATTCTTTCTGTCTGCCTGCAATATTTTCTTCTTGATCTGGGAGCTCTGGAATTTGGTTATAATATTCCTGAGTATTTTCATTTTAGGACCTTTTCCAGGAGGTGATCAATGGATTCTTTCAATGTCTATTTTCTATTTTACCCTTAGGTTATAAGATATCAGGTCAGTTTTCCTTGACAGTTCCTTGAAAGATGATGTCTTGGCTCTTTGTTTGATCATAGCTTTCAGGTAGTTCAATAATTTTTAATTATTTCTCCTGGATCTATTTTTGACATCAGTTTTTTTTCCAATGGGATAATGCACATTTTCTTCTATATTTTTTCATTCTTTTGATTTTGTTTTATTGTTTCTTGATGTCTTGCGGAGCCATTAGCTTCCACTTGTCCAATTCTAATTTTCAAAGAATTGTTTTCTCCATTGAGCTTTTGTAACTCTTTTTCCATTTGGCCAATTCTACTTTTTAAGAAGTTCTTTTCCTCTGTGAATTTTTGAACACCTTTTTCCATGTGGCCAATTTTGCTTTATAGAAGTTTTTCTTTTCAGTGGATTTTTGTGCCTCTTTTACCACTTGGTTTATTGTGTTTTTTAAACTGTTATTTTCTGGGGGGCGGAGCCAAGATGGCCGCATGAAGGCAGCATCTTACCGGAGCTCTCTCACAAGGTCTGTCAGATTCCTATAAAAAAAAAAGTGAATTTGAGCAGATTGGAGAGAGTCAGAAACTGCAAGCAGTCTGCATGGGGCAAATTTCTGAGCCGGGAGAGTCTGAAAGGCCAGAGGCATGAACCTGTAGGCCGGGAGAGTGCTCAATGCAGAGCTGCCCCAGACCAAGGCGGAAGCGGCTGGCCAGGAAATCCACGGGGGAGACGGGCTGGGAGAAAGCTGGGCGCCCGATACCGGCGGAGATCCCCAGGCCTCCCAACACAGGACGGCACTCTGTGGAAGTGACTAGAGGCAGCACAACGCCACTGGCCATGAAACATTGAATCTGGAGGCTTGCAGCCCAAACGTATGAAACGCGGTTTCTTGAACTTCCAGGAGGCATAATGACCAGGTAAACAGCTCTAATCCCTCCACTCCCCACCCAGAGAATTCCTCGGGGGGAAAAAAAAGAACGCTGGAACTGAGCAGAAAGTAGTGGGGCTTCAGTGATCAAATAGTAGAAGTTCATCAGTCCCAGAGGGGCAGAGACGGCAGGGGTCAACGCCAGGAGCCCAGACATAACCTTGCTCCCCCAGGGGAAGTGCCAGACAGCAGCTCAAAGAACAAACAGCTGAGACAATTGCTGAAAAGCAAGTGTTGGAGAGCACCCACAGGGAGTGAGACACTAGGGAGCAAGACCCGTCCCCCACACCTCAGGAAACTGAAGGTTATAATTCTAGACTCACAATCCCCAGAATAAGAAAGCTGGGACAGACAGCCCTGAGGCCCAAAGGTAGAAATTTGTTGCAAAACCAGCAAAATGCAAACCAACATGAAGAAGAACACACACACAAAAAAACCGAGGACAATAGATTCCTTTTATGGAGACAAGCAGGATCAAAATACCAACATAGAAGAGGACAGCAATGACACGGTAGATATATCGGATACCTCAAAAGGTAATATGAACTGGTCTCCAGCCCAAAAAGCACTGCTGGAAGAGCTAAAGGAGGATTTTAAAAACCAAATTAGGGAGCTAAAAGAAAATATGGAAGAAAAGATTGGCGAAATGGCTACGGAGATTCAGAATCTAGAGAGAGAAAATGACACTCTGAGAGGTAAAATCAACCAATTGGAAAAGGAGACTCAAAAGCAAAATGAAAACACTAACTCATTAAAAATTAGACTTGAGCAAGTGGAAGCTAATGAATCTATGAGGCACCAAGAAGTAGTAAAACAAAATGTAAAGAATAAAAAAATAGAAAAAAATGTGAAATCTCTGATTGGCAAAACACCTGACCTGGAAAATAGATCTAGGAGAGACAATTTAAGAGTTATTGGACTACCAGAAATCCACAATGAAATAAAGAACCTTGACAGTATCGTCGAAGAAATTATCAAAGACAACTGCCCAGAGGTCCTAGAACCAGAGGGCAAAATAGTCACTGAAAGAATTCACCGTTCAACCCCTGAAAGAAATCCCAAACTGAAAACACCAAGAAATATTATAGCCAAATTTCAGAGCTATAAACTCAAGGAGAAAATACTGCAAGCAGCCAAAAAGAAGCAATTCAAATATCGTGGAACTACAGTCAGGATCATGCGGGATCTCTCAGCTTCCACATTAAAAGACAGGAGAAATTGGAATATGATATTCTGAAGGGCAAATGAGCTGGGACTACAACCAAGGATAAACTACCCAGCAAAACTAAGCATGATTTTCCGGGCAAGGTGATGGACATTCAATGAAATAAGGGAATTCCAGACCTTCTTGATGAAAAGGCCAGAACTCAATGGAAAATTTGATCTCCAAATACAAAACTCAAGAGAGACATAAAAAGGTAACCAGGGGAAAAACCCGACAAACCTTATTAAGCAATAAGGGCAGGTTGTTTACATCTTTATGTGGGATTATATCATCTTATGTATGTTTTTTATGTATACATATATATATATATATATATATATATATATATATATATATACATATACATATATACACATATATAAGTCAGTCTTGAGAATGGTACAGCTATTATGACAATTGAAAGGGATATACATAGGTTGTGAATGCCTGTATAAATTAACTGATGTAAAGATATAAAATATAAGTAAGAGATATAAAGGGAGGGCTATGAGAGAAGCAGTAAGGAGGTAGTAGAAAAGGGTAAATTACACCAAATGAAGTGGCACAAAATCATATTATAGTAGAGGGAAAGAAGGGAGGGAGAAGAGCAATATTTCAGCTTTACTGTCATCTGATCTAGTTCAAGAAGGGAATAACATACCCTGATAAGTTTAGAATTCTAACCTGTCGTACAGGAAGTAGGAGGGGAAGGTGGGAAAAAGGGAGGGGGGTGGTCAGAAGGGTGAGAAGAAGTAGCAAGTCGGAAATAGTAAGATAAGGGAGGGGAATAAAGAGGGAGGGTTATCTGAGGAAGGTGGCGGTCAAAAGCAAAACTCTGTTGAGGAGGAGAAGGGGAAAGGGAGAAATAAAAGCATAAACAGGGGGAATTAGGATGGAGAAAAAGACAGAGATAGAAATCATAACCCTGAACATGCAGGGGATGAACATTCTCACAAAACAGAAGCAGATAGCAGAATGGATTAAAAACCATAATCCTACAATATGCTGTTTACAAGAAACGCATTTGAAACAGGGGGATACACATAGGGTAAAGGTAAAAGGCTGGAGTAAAATATATTGTGCCTCAGCTAAAGTAAAAAAAAAACAGGTATACCAATCCTAATCTCAGACAAAGCAAAAGTAAAGATAGATTTAATTAAAAGAGATAAGGAAGGACATTATATCCTGCTAAAAGGCACCATAAACAATGAAGGAATATTGTTGCTTAACATATATGCACCAAGTGGTAAGGCATACAAATTCTTAGAGGAAAGGTTAAGGGAGTTACAGGAAGAAATAGACAGCAAAACTATAATATTGGGAGGCCTCAACCTCCCCCTTCCTGAACTTGATAAATCTAACCTCAAAATAAAAAAGAAAAAAGTTAAGGAGGTAAACAGAATTTTAGAAAAGGCACATATGATAGACCTCTGGAGAAAACTGAATGGGGATAAAAAGGAATATACTTTCTTCTCAAAAGTACATGGCACATACTCAAAAATTGACCATGTACTAGGGCATAAAAACCTCACAATCCAGTGCAGAAAAGCAGAAGTAGTCAAAGCATTCTTTTCAGATCATGATGCAATAAGAATCATTTTTAATAAAAAACCATGGAAAAATAAGCTAAAAACTAATTGGAAACTAAATAATTTAATTCTAATGAATGAGTGGGCCAAAGAACAAATCAGAGAAACAATTAATAACTTCATTCAAGAGAATGACAATAATGAAACAACATACCAAAACTTATGGGATGCAGCAAAATCAGTTCTTAGGGGAAGTTTTATATCCCTAAATGCCTACATGAATAAAATAGGGAAAAAGGAGATCAATGATCTGGGCACACAGCTGACAAAGCTAGAAAAAGAGCAAATTGAAAACCCCCAATTAAATACTAAATTAGAAATACTGAAAATCAAAGGAGAGATTAATAAAATTGAATCCAAGAAAACTATTGAATTAATAAATAAAACAAAGAGCTGGTTTTATGAAAAAAAAACAATAAAATTGATAAACCTTTGGCCAATTTGATTAAAAAAAAAGAAAGAAGAACATCAAATTACCAGTATCAAAAGTGAAAAGGGTGAGGTCACCTCTAAGGAAGAGGAAATCAAAACAATAATTAGTATTTATTTTGCCCAACTGTATGCCCATAAATTTGAAAACCTTAGAGATATGGATGAATATCTACAAAGACATAAATTGCCCAGGCCAACAGAGAAGGAAGTGAAATTTCTTAATAACCCCATATCAGAAAAAGAAATTGAGCATGCCATCAATGAACTCCCTAGGAAAAATCTCCAGGGCCAGATGCTTTTACATGTGAATTCTATCAAACATTTAAAGAACAACTAATTCCTATACTTTGTAGACTATTTGGGAAAATAGATGAAGAAGGAGTCCTACCAAATTCTTTTTATGACACAAATATGGTACTACTACCCAAACCAGGTAGAGTCAAACCGAGAAAGAAAATTATAGACCAATTTCTCTAATGAATATTGATGCAAAAATTTTAAATAAAATATTAGCAAAAAGATTGCAGCAACTCATTACGAGAATAATACACTATGACCAAGTAGGATTTATTCCAGGAATGCAAGGCTGGTTCAATATTAGGAAAACTATTAGCATAATTGACCATATCAACCACAAAACTAGCAGAAACCATATGATCATCTCAATAGATGCAGAAAAAGCCTTTGACAAAGTACACACATTCCTGTTAAAAACACTAGAAAGCATAGAAGTGGAACCTTCCTTAAAATTATAAATAGCATCTACCTAAAACCATCGACAAGCATTATTTGTAATGGGGATAAACTAGATGCATTCCCAATAAGATCAGGGGTGAAACAAGGATATCCATTATGACCAATATTATTCAATTTGGTACTAGAAACATTAGCTGTAGCAGTAAGAGAAGAAAAAGAAATTGAAGGAATTAGAATAGGAAAAGAAGAAACTAAATTATCACTTTTTGCAGATGATACAATGATTTATTTGGAGAATCCTAGAGAATCAAGTAAAAAACTACTTGAAATAATAAACAACTTTAGCAAAGTTGCAGGATATAAAATAAACCCACATAAATACTCAGCATTCCTATACATTACTGACAAAGCCCAACAGCAAGAGATAGAAAGAGAAATTCCATTCAAAGTTACTGAAGGCACTATAAAATATTTGGGAGTCTATTTGCCAAGACAAACCAAGGGCCTATATGAACATAACTATGACACACTTTTCACGTGAATAAAATCAGATCTAAATAAATGGAAAAATATCATGGTTAGGCTGCGCTAATATAATAAAAATGACAATTTTACCTAAATTAATCTATCTAGTCAGTGCCATACCAATCGAAGTACCAAAAAATTATTTTACTGAGCTGGACAAAATAATAACAAAATTCATCTGGAAAAACAAGAGGTCTAGAATATCTGGGGTATTAATGAAAAGACATGCTAGAGAAGGTGGCTTAGCCATACCAGATATTAAACTGTACTACAGAGCAGCAGTCATCAAAACTGCCTGGTACTGGTTAAGAAACAGGGGTGTGGATCAGCGGAATAGGATAGGTACACAAGTAGGAGAAATCAACAAGTTTAGCAATCTACTCTTTGATAAACCCAAAGAGGCCAGCTTCTGGGCTAATAATTCACTATTTCACAAAAAATGTTGGGAAAATTGGAAAATGGTAGGGCAAAAACTGGGCATAGACCAATATCTTACACCATATACCAAAATAAAGTCAGAATAGGTTCATGATTTAGGAGTAAAAGCTGATACTATAAGTAATTTGGGAAAGCAAGGAATAGTTTACTTATCAGATTTATGGAAAAGTAAAGAATTCATGACCCAACAAGAGATAGAGAGCATTACAAAATGCAAAATGGATAATTTTGATTATGTCAAATTGAAATGTTTTTGTACATAAAAAGCCAATACAACAAAAATTAGGAGGGAAGCAGAAAATTGGGAGAAAATCTTTCCAGCTAGTATCTCTGATAAAGGCCTCATATCTAAAATATACAGGGAACTGAGCCAAATATATAGGAATACAAGCCATTCCCCAATTGAGAAATGGTCAAAGGATATGAACAGGCAGTTTGCAAAGGAAGAAATTAAAGCTTTCTATAGGCATATGAAAAAATGCTCTGGATCACCACTGATTAGAGAAATGCAAATCAAAACAATTCTTAGATACCACCTCTCTCCTGTCAGATTGGATAAAATGACAAAACAGGAAAATGATAAATGCTGGAAAGAATGTGGGGATATTGGAACATTGTTGCATTGCTGGTGGAGTTGTGAGCTGATCCAGCCATTTTGGCGAGCAGTTTGGAACTATGGCCAAAGGGCTATAGAAAGTTTCATACCCTTTGACCCAGCAATACCACTTCTAGGGTTGTATCCCAAAGAAATCAAGCGGGAAAAGGACCCATATGTACAAGGATATTTATAGCAGCTCTTTTTGTGGTAGCCAAGAATTGGAAATCAAAGGGATGCGCATCAATTGGGGAATGGCTGAACAAGCTGTGGTATATGAAGGTGATGGAATACTATTGTGCCATAAGAAATGGGGATGATGCAGACTTCGTAACAACCTGGAAAACCCTACACGACATAATGCTGAGTGAGCGGAGCAGAGCCAGGAGAATGTTGTGCACAGCCACAGATATATGGATTCCGTGAGGACCAACCCTGACATACTTCGCTCTTCTCAGCAACCTAAGGGGCAAGGACAACTCCAGGGGACTCACGATGGAGAATGCCATCTTCATCCAGAGAAAGAACTGTGAAGTTTGAATACAGATTGAGGCGCACTACATGCTCGCCTTTTTTGCTTCTCTTTTGTTTTTGTTTTTGGGGGTTTTTTTTGGTTCTGTTTCTTCTTTCTCATGATTCATTCCATTGGTCATAATTCTTCTCTACGACTTGACTAGTGTATAACTTAATTCAATGCGAAGTTATACATGGTAGTTATATGAGATTCCGTGCCGTCTTGGGAAGGGAGGGGGGAGGGAGGGGAGAAAATCTGGAACTCAAAATTATGTAGAACCATGTGTGGTAAACTAAAAATAAATAAATAAATTTAAAAAAGTAAAGTGTTATTTTCTTTAGTATTTTTATGCCTCCTTTACCAAGTTCTTTTTTCATATTTTTTTTACTTTTTTTTCATAATTTTCTTGCAGCATCCTGTTTTCCCCAATTTTTCCTCTATCTCTCTTACTTGATTTTTAAATTCCTTTTTGAGATTTCCCAGAAATTATTTTGGGGTCTGAGACAATTCACATTTTTCTTTGAGGCTCTGAATGTAGCAGTTTTGACTTTGTTGTCTTCTTCAGAATTTGTGTTTTGATCTTCCCTCTAACCATAGTAACTTTCTATGGTTAACTTATTTTTGTTGCTGTTTCCTCATTTTGCCAACCTTTTTATTGACTTTGAAGTTTATATTAAAATTAGGATCTGCTCATAAGGTGGAGGGGGCACTGTCCTAAGCTTCATGTTGTTTTTTTTTTTTTTGTGCAGCTGTTTTCAGAACTATTTCAGGGGGTCTTAAAGTTTTCAGTTCTTCAAGGAAGTTTGACCTAAGGAGAACAGTATTTCCTACTCTGCTGGTCTGTGTTATGGTTTGTGAGCAACCACAAGTACTCTTTTCTATCCTAGAACCATGGCCAGCATTCTCACTTCCCTGTGGTCACAAGCTCTGGTACAATAGTGCTCCTTGTCACCCTGGGACTGTGACTCAGCCCTGTGACCAGGATGCAAGTATAGACAGTGCGATGGCATCCTGCATCCAGTGCCAGCAAAGGGACCCCTGTAATCTCTTTCTGGCCAGTTGTCTGACCCCCTTACATTTTGTGGTCTGAGAGCTCCTGAAGGCACTGCTACTTATTCACTTGCCTCCATGGTGTGTTGGTGGCTTGTCAGAGCCATACTTCACTCTCACCTTGGTGCAACAGATGTTTCCTGCAACCCTAAGTTGTCTTGGGTTGAAAAAAAGTGTTTCACCTCATCCTTTAGTGGGTTCTGCCACTCCAGAATTTTTTGGAGGAGTTATTTAAAGTTGTTTGGAGGGGAATATGAAGGATCTTACATTTTAATGAAGGAAAAGTAAATATACAGGGGAGTGTTAGCTAGGGAGGGATAATTTAGACAGATAAGTAATAGGAATGCTGAAGAGAGCCACAGGACAATTGATTAACATGCCCCTTCTAGGACTAATAGCATTGATCTGATAAGTATTTCCAGTTAGTCAGTCAATAATTGCTTTATTCCAGACATTGTGCTAAATTCTGGAGATTAGAAAGAAAACCAATAAAAAAAATTCTCTGTCCTCAAGGATCTTATATTCTTCTGGGAAGCTAATATTTTTAAAAGTGTATACATATGTTGTTTCAACAATTCGGCTAGCAGCTGCTGGGAGGGGGGTGGTGAAAAGCCAACATGAGCCCAACAACAAGAACACTGCAAGCCCAGGGTCTTTTGATCTGCTTTACTAAGGAAAGCAACGTTAGGGGGTTAACAATCTTACTTTAATCCAGTATACAAATATCCTTCACTTAGTTCAGGGGAAAAAGGCAACACCCTGGACTTCAGAGCAAATACAAACAAATTACAAACACCAACAGACAGACCTTGTCTGATCCAAATCTCAATTCATAGTTACCAGAGTTTAACAAAGTCTGAACATCCCGGTTTACAAGCAGGAGGGCTCTTAACTACAGCTGCCCAGTCTCCACATCACTGCACTGCCAAGAGTGAGAGCCCTAAGCAAATTGCTCAGTCTTCTCTTTTGATGCACTCTTTAGCTGTCATCAAACGTCATCTGAGCCACCAGAGTTTAAAGTCTTACTATTGGCTCTGGTCTTAGCAACTCTCCTTAGGACCCCAGGTGCTTCACGCCCACATTGGCTTAGCACCTAGTAGCTAAGGGTTTCAAGCCTACTTGGGAGCAAAGCTATAATCAGACCTCCCCTCATTTGCACCACCTGGAGTCCCACCTTAGTTATCAATGCATACATACATACATACATATATATCTATACACACATACATATATACAATATGCATACATATACACATGTATACACAAATGTATACAAATACATACACGCATATGTATGTGTATATATGTACATATGTGTGTATGTGTGTGTGTGTATATATATATGTGTGTGTGTGTGTGTATGTGTGTGTGTGTATGTATATATGTATATGTACATAGTGTAAATGGAAAATAATCCCAGAGGTGGTGGAGCAAAGATGGTGGCTGGAAAGCAGGAACTTGCGTGAGCTCCCCCCCAGGTCCCTCCAAACACCTATAAAAATGTCTTTGAACAAATTCTAGAGCTACAGAACCCACTGAATAGCAAAGGGAAGCAGGGCTCCAGCCCAGGACAGCTGGGAGTGGAGGGGAGCAGAGCCCAGCGTGGGCTGTGCCCAGACCAACCAGACCTGGAGTCAGGCAGAACAGGCCCTAGCGCCCTGAATCAGTGAGCTGTGGCAGTTACCAGACTTCTCAACCCACAAACACCAAAGATAACAGAGAAGGTTAGTGGGAAAAGCTGTGGGGAGTGAAAGGAGTTTGAGGCTTGGCCACTGCCCTGGGGACAGCAGAGGTGGTGCAGCTCTGAGGCCAGAACTACAGCTGCAGTTGCTTCCAGCTCCAGGCGCTCCTGGTGGGAGGAATTAAGTGGCAGATCTGAGCGGTAGTGCAGAGCCTGCTTAAGATCTGAGTCAGGTCCGGGTTGGCAGTTCTTGGGGGAGAAGAAGCACTGGTGTGGCAGAGCTTGCTGTGTAGAAATAGCTCTGAAAACAACAGAGCAACCCCTCAAGCTTGGGACAAAGTACTCTCTACTCTACAAGCAGTCAAACCACGTTGAAAAACTCAAGGGTCAAGTAGTTGGCTGGGAACATGGCCAGGCAATGAAAATAGACTTAGATTCAGACTGAGACTTTGGAATCTTTCTTTGGTGACAAATAAGACCAAAACATACAGCCAGAAGAAGTTAAAAAAGTTATAGAGCCTACATCAAAAGCCTCCAAGAAAAACATGAACTGGTCTCAGGCCATGGAAGAGCTCAAAAAGGATTTGGAAAAGCAAGTTAGAGAAGTAGAGGAAAAATTGGGAAGAGAAATGAGAGTGATGCAAGAAAACCATGAAAAACAAGTCAAAGACTTGCTAAAGGAGACCCAAAAAATACTGAAGAAAATAACACCTTAAAAAATAGACTAACCGAAATGGCAAATGAGCTCCAAAAAGCCAATGAGGAGAAGAATGCTTTGAGAGGCAGAATTATCCAAATGGAAAAGGAGGTCCAAAAGACCACTGAAGAAAATACCACCTTAAATATTAGATTGGAGCAAGTGGCAGCTAGTGACTTTATGAGAAATCAAGATATTATAAAACAGAACCAAAGGAAAGAAAAAGTGGAAAACAATGTGAAATATCTCATTGGCAAAACCACTGACCTGCAAAATAGATCAAGGAGAGATAATTTAAAAATTATTGGACTACCTGAAAGCCAGGATAAAAAAAAAGAGCCTAGAAATCATCTTTCAAGAAATAATCAAGGAGAAGTGCCCTGATATTCTAGAGCCAGAGGGTAAAATAGAAATTGAAAGAATGCACAGATCACCTCCTGAAAAAGATCCCCAAAAGAACACTCCTAGGAATATTGTCACCAAATTCCAGAGTTCCCAGATCAAGGAGAAAATGCTGCAAACAGCCAGAAAGAAATAATTTGAGTATTGTGGAAATACAATCAGGATAACACAAAATCTAGCAGCTTCTACATTAAAGGATTGAAGGGCTTGGAATATGATATCCGGAAGGTCAATTGAGCTAGGATTAAAAGCAAGAATCACCTACCCAGCAAAACTGAGTATCATGCTCCATGGCAAAATATGGATTTTCAATAAAATAGAGGACTTTTAAGCTTTCTCAGTGAAAAGACCAGAGCTGAATAGAAAATTTCACTTTCAAACACAAGAATCAAGAGAAGCATTAAACGGTAATCAAGAAAGAGAAATCATAAGGGACTTACTAAAGTTGAACAGTTTTGTTTACATTCCTACATGGAAAGATGATGTGTATAATTCATGAGACCTCAGTTTTAGGGTAGCTGAAAGGAATATACATATACATACACACATACATATATATGTACATATATACACAGAGGGCACAGGGTGAGTTGAATATGAAGGGATGATATCTAAAAAGATAAAATCAAATTAAGGGATGAGAAAGGAATATATTGAGAGAGGGAGAAAGGGAGAGATAGAATGGGGTAAAGTATCTCACATAAAAGTTGCAAGAAAAAGCCATTCTGTTGGGAGGGAAGAGGGGGCAGGTGAGGAGGAATGAGTGAATCTTGCTCTCATCAGATTTGACCTGAAGAGGGAATAACATACACACTCAACTGGGTATCTTACCCCACAGGAAAAAGGAGGAAGGGGATAAAAAAGAGGAGACAATAGAAGGGAGGGCAGATAGGGGGAGGAGGTAATCAAAAGCAAACACTTCTGAAAAGGGACAGGGACAAGGTAGAAAGTGGATAAAGGGGATAGGATAGGAAGGAGAAAATTGCGGTTAGGCTTTCACAACATGAGTATTGTGAAAGGGTTTTCCATAATGACACACATGTGGCCTATGTTGAATTGCTTGCCTTCTTAGGGAGGGCAGGTGGGGAGGGAAGAGGTTAGAGAATTTGTAACTCGAAGTATTAAAAGAAGACATTAAAAAAAAGTTTTTGCATGCAACTAGGAAGTAAGATATACAGGCAACGGGGCATAAAAATCTATCTTGCCCTACAAGAACGTAAGGGAAAAGGCAATGGAGGGAAGTGGGGTGACAGAAAGGAGGGTTGACTGGTGAACAGGGCAATCAGATTATATGCCATCTTGGAGTGGGGGGAGGGTAGAAATGGGGAGAAAATTTCTAATTCAAACTCTTGTGAAAATTAATGCTGAAAACTAAAAATATTAAATAAATAAATAACAAGGAAAAAATATAATAAGCTAAGAAGGAATGAAGAGGCCAGTATGTGGATGGATTTAGAAGCAGAACAGAAGTACATGTACATAAAAGAAGAGATGTTGTAAAAGTAGAAATGACAAGATTTGGCAATGCATTGAATTCATGGAGTGAATGCTAGTGCGTAGTCAAACTCTTGGAAGCCTGGGTGACTGGGGGGGGGGGGGAGAAATAATGATTCCCCTGATAGTAATAAAGAAGTTTTTAAGAAGGAAGAATTTGGAGATAAATGTTATAACGTCTATTTTGGACATACTGAGATCAATATGTCTAAGGGAAATTCAGCTTGAGATATTTGAGAGGAAGTTGGTGTTGCAAGCCTAGAGATCAGGAGCGTAAATAAAGCTGCATAAAATTACAATTGAACCCATAGGAGCTGGTAAGATCACCAAGTAAAATAGTGTAGAGGGAGAAGAGAGTCCAGGACAGAGTCATGGATAGCTGGATGAAGATCCACCAAAGGAGATTGAGAAGGAGTAGTTACATAAGTAGGAGAAGAACCAGAAGAGGGTAGTGTCTTCAAAAACTAGAGAGGAGACAGGATGTAGGAGAAGAGAGGGATCAATGGGGTCAAAAGCTGTAAACATGTTAAGAAGGGTAATCACTAAGGAAAGATCAATAGATTGGTAATTAAGAGTTCATAGTGAACTATAGAGAGAACAGTTTGTGTTGAATGATGAGGGCAGAAGGAAGACTGCAGATTGCAGAGGGTTTAGCACACAGAGAGGGAAGAGGAAGTAGATGAACCTAGCATATACAACTTTATTAAAGAGTTTAGCTGAGATAGGTATGAGATATCTAGAATTATAGCTAGCGAAGTAGTACATAGATTACCAGGCCTGGAGTCAAGAAGACCTGAGTTCAAATGCGGCCTCAGACAATTACTAGCTGTAAGGGGGCAAGTTGCTTAACCCTGTTTGCCTCAGTTTCCTCATCTGTAAAATGAGCCAGAGAATGAAATGGCAAACCACTCCAGTATCTTTGCTGAGAAAATCCCAAAAGGAGTCTTGAAGAGTCAGACGCAACTGAAAATGACTAAAACAACAACCACGAAAAACAACTGGTAAGATCAAATGTTGTTTGTTTTTGTTTTTGTTCTTGGATGTTTTTTGTGTGTTTTTTTCAGGACAGGGAGACATGAGGGTGTTTGTAGGCCTCAAGAAAGTGAGTAGATAGTGAAAGCCAGAAGATTAGGGCAGTGTACTAGAGAAGTCAGGATGGATTAGGATGATTTGTGCATATAGAAAGGTTTGTCTTGGCAAGAAGGACCACCTCTTCATGTGAGATGAGGATGAAGGAGGAGATACTAGAGGAAACTATCTCAGTTATGTGAGTTGAGGAGAAGAAGAGAAGAGGGAGCTTTTGGTGAATGGCTTAAATTTTTTCAGTAAAGTGTGAGGTGAGAGGCACAATCTCTCCCCACCTTCTTAGGTTAAGAGGGTGTGCCACAAAAAGCCTGAGGATGGATGAAAGGGTTTGGAATGGACTCTGTGGTGAATAGGATTATGAATGAATTAGGAAGATTTAAAAAGCCTTCCTTCAGTGAGGACCTAGTTGAGATTTTGTGCAATAAATTTGTAGTAGACCCATTTGGCATGGTTTTATTATTTTCTCCAACTCCATTTAATAGCACATAAATGACAGAAGGTGGCGGATTGTGCGAGCAGTCCAAGATTGGGCCTTATCAAGGCATGATCTGCAATAAAATCAAGGGGCAAGGCATTTGAGTATAGTGGATAGAGTTGAATTGATTCATCAAGGGGCTGAGATAGGGAAGGGAAGAGAGTATAGCCAGTGCAGGGGACATGGTCTGGGAAAGAAGTGAGGGGACATTAGGGGGTTTGCAAGGCAGAGTCGTCTGTGGTATCACAGCATGAAAATGCCCACAGAGCAGCCGTGGCTTGCTGTTCAGGCTAGCTATGGAGAACTCTCAGCAGACAGCACAGGGCTCTTGCAATAAGGCTAGTCAGCTGGATAGGAGCTAGGAACTAGGTTCTGCATACCTAGTACTTAGCACCGCATGCCCTGCACATATCCACCACTTAATAAACTTGCTAAATGAATGAATGAATTCTATTTTAGAAAATTCATTTTCCTCATAAATGTAATATATGCTGCTCTACCAATATTCTACTAATTTACTAGTAGACTGAATATGTCTTTTTACTGTACAATGATGAGTTAAAAAAAATTTGAGCTGCTTAGAACTTGAATCATCTCATTCTCTCCTCTTCATTATCCACAGACTGATTTGTTGCTTTGGAAAGCTCTCAGGGTTATTTTAACTTTCTTTGACTTCTTGGCCCTTTTCCTGGAGCTCATCTACTTTCAACAGTCAAGGTCATTGCTTTGTTTTTAAACTTAGAAAATATTAGGCAAGTATAGGAATTAGTTTGGAGTTAGTGAGGCCTTTGCGTACATAAGGAAAATAAAAAAAGTTGAACAGGAGAAGCAAACTGTGCCATACATAGAATGTGTGTGATATATAGAGGGAAAATTGCTGCACTAGACAGTACAAGAAATAGAATCTAGTCCTTGATTTCAAACTTATTTGCTGTGTGATCTTGGACAAGTTGTTTTTTTTTCCTCAACATCTTATCACAGAGAGAATTGTGGTGAAACTCCACCAAAAGGGTATTTGAAAGTGCTTTTCAAATTATAAACAAATATATTTTTATAATATTTCAAATTGTCTGGGACCTTATCATTGTGTTTCCTCTGACATACAGATCATAACTCATCCATCCCTTCCCACCCTGCACAATTCTGTCCTTGTCCTGCCTTGAGGTTACTGCAGGTGGCTCACCCGATGTCAAGGGAACCTTCTTTATGTTTTCTTGGTATCTCTGGGATATCTAAAAAGTACAACTTTCCTTTATGGGGAAGTGCTTGCACTTTTTTTCCTTCTCTCCACCTGAATTATTCAAATTGTCCATTTTACATTAATCCGTTTCTTTCAATTACTGCCCAACTTTGCCAGGATAGACACACGGGAAAGATAATGTGGTGCAGTAGAGGAAAGGCTAGATTTGAAAGCAAAGAGCTTAGGTTGCAAACCAGCTCCATCAGCATTTAACTTTTCTGAGACATAGTTCCTTTAGTTGTAAAAAAGAGGTTGGACTAGATGATCCCAAAAAACTCCCTTTTGTTTCTAACTCTATGAACCTATATGATAATATGATCATTCCTAGTACCAGTTAAGCTTAATGCTTTTTCCATATTTTGTTTTCTCTTCCTTGTTGTTATTTCATTCAGCTTCTTTGGAAAATCTGACTAGCTTCTAAGAGTGGAAGCTGCTATATTGTCCTGCATCCATCTTCTTATGTCCAACAGGAACACAAACCTCCAAAGACCTTAGTCAGTTTCAATACCCTTCCTATTCACTGTGCTAACTTCTGTCGCTTATATCCCATCCCCCAAGATGAAGCAGTTACTACTAGAGTTGTTAAGGCAAAACTTCATCTCCCCAGCACTGAGAGAGAAAACCCATTCAAAACAGATAGCAAGTAATTCAGCCAGGACCTATTTACCCTAGTCATTTATTTTAAAACTGTAACACTAAAACCAGTCCATTTTAAATGGTAGATAAAAGGCAATGAAATTGATGAATGCCTTTTGGCAAGTACAGTTGAGTTTTCATGGGGTTTTGTACATTATTGACACTGTCAGTGATTTCCATGATTGGGGCTACAGCTGGGATATTATTATTGCCGTGTTGCAGTACTTCTGTTGGGAGGCTATTCCATAGTCACAGCGGGAAGTGTTAGTGGCATTTGATGTTCATGACCTGTGGTGATTGTACCATTTTATAATAGGAGTTCAGAAAATCCACGGTCAAGAATTAAGCTGCACCAGACCAACTGACTTAGGCGAGTAGGAGAGGGAGAGAGTAAACAGGAGTGGCCCCAGTCAGAATTCAATTGTTGCCACATGAGATTGAACAGGATGGCATGAGGGTAATGTCAAGGCATAATTATGCTCATCAACACAAAAATCTGGGGAGGATGTGCTGGCATTGATGCACATCCTCCAGGGTGGAGACATTGTCTGTCTTCAGAGCTAAGTACATTTTGTCACACGAACTTGTATGACAGAGGGATTGTGGTAAGTAATTAGTGATACCCTGGATTCCTCATAAGGTGCCAGTAGGCATAAAATCAAGAAATGATATTTAATTTCAGAAAGGAAGGTGAGACTTTTCCCTAAAGCAAATTATTCAGGTTGTTGCATCACTTGTGACCCTGTGCAAGTGCTTTTGCTTCTTTAGAATTTTAGTTCTTTATTTATAAAATGGAGGGAAAAAATACTTATGCTACCTACCTCAAAGAGGTTGGAAAACTTAAACCTCAAACTGCTTGTGGGTTAAGTGAGCTATTTCTTTGCTGTTACACATGCTGGTTTTAAATATGAATGGAGCAGATAGCTGCCTACCAAGTATTACTGGGGGGTAAGGGAAAGATACTCTTCCCTTCTACTCCAGCAGTCCCACAATATCTCTTCAACTATTGCACCTGAAACCCCAACATTATTAACCTATTCTTTGATGTTAAGGTATAATAGATAGAAATTTCCTGACAGAGCCATTATTAGCCTTTAATTCTTTATCATTGACTGGAAAGAAAAACTCTGAGCAAATAGGATACAAGACAAATATGTAGGGATATGAAGAGTGGTGGGTCTGGGGCATTGTTAGTCAATAAAGTGCTAGATCTTAAGTCAGGAAGCCCAGGCTTCTTATACTTAGGAGCTCTGTGACCTTGGCAAAGTCATTTAGGCTCCCCCTTTTCCAATTCCTTAGTTACAAATAAGAGATATTGATACTTTTGGTACCTGCCTCCCAGGTTTCTTTTGAGATTCAAAGGACATAAGGTATGTACATAATTTTGCAAACCTCCATGCCCTAAATGAGTGAGTTATTATTAGTATTTGCCTGAGAAGGTAAAGTATGTTGAGGCACCGAAATCAAGAATGATATACAAGCACTGGTCCCTAGGAATAGATATTTCTAAGGAGGCAAAAGGCTGTTTATCCAAGGTGAGTTTTGCCCTTTTCAGAACTCTGCTTAGTATTGGCCATCTTTACATGACAAAGAAGAGAACTGACGCCATTACTTGTGCAACATTTTCCCTCTGGCCTTTTCTCTCAGAACCATGGCTGCTCCATATCTCCCTCAAAGTTCTAAGATACCCAAAGATTCTGTAGGTGTCCCTTCTCTATCACCATCAGCTCAAGTCCCCCACCTGCTATGTCATTCCCGTTGTTAGAAGCTTGTGACTAGCACCTCAGTTCCATTTAACCGTTTGCCATCAATTAGTTTTTATAAAAGGGCATTAAATCCAAAGACTCAGCCTGAACTATTATGCAAATATTTCTCTTGCCATTTCACAAACACGTATTATATGGGTGGCATATTCTCCCTGACACACCTTGATCTCTGGAGAGTAGACTCACAACTTAGCTCAGTTTGTACATAGAATTGGCCCCACCAAGTTCATGTCCAGATGTGACAGGACTGCTAGATGAACCTAAGTCTCAGTTACTATTGAGCATCAAGGCTGTCCTGGTTGCAAAACCCACTATGGGACTTTGACTCCAAGATTCCTTTGGCTTCTGCTCTCCTAAACTTTCAAAACTCCCAGTATCAGTATAGTTTTTCATTAGCTTCCACGAGCTAAGGAGTCACAAATGAAGGCTAAAGAGAATGAGGCAAAAGGGGAAGTAGCTAGAGCTAACTTTTTGAATGCCTCCACAGTCAAAAACCTCCTCTCTAAGATGCAGTTAGCTGAATGAAACCAGTTACAGAATGTCTACACATGCTCCACAGCTTCTCAAAGACACTTCCCTTACATGTCAGCACTCTTTTCCTAGAAGCAGGTTTCCCAGGTTCTCAACATGGAGATATTTCATCCTAGGTACTCTGTGGATTAATCAGACCTCAATTACATATGGATCATAGAGTATAGAGGTGGAAGACCACTTAGAGATATTCCAGGACAACTTATTCATGTTTGTAAGAGAAAAATGAGGCCTGGAGAAATCATAGGATAATAGGTAGAAAGCTATCTAGTCCAATCCCCTCATTTGAGAGATGGGGAAATTGAGCCCTAAGGGAGGTTGATTGACTTACTCCAAGGTCCTGAAAGTGGTAAACATCAGAAGTGAAAGGACTTTCTTAAAGTCATCTATCGAGCAAAAGACATAACTATAACCAGAATCTTTACCTCCTTAAGCTCTAGTCCTTTCTACTGTACTATTTAAGATAATGATATTTCTTTTTAATCTAAGTATTTACATAATTACTTCATAGAGAATCAAATATAGAGTTGAAGGCTCTAGCTTTGAATCTCTTAAATTTACAGTTAGTTCCTGATTTTTCATTTTTTGTCACTGTAACTTGCTGAGCAACTTGAAAGAATGATGTTTGACAACAACTGTATTTAACAAAACATGTTCTCAGTTCCCTAGGATTTAGATTCAGAGGATTTTGCAATATTTTTTTCAATCAAAATGCCGAAATGACTATTATTTGTAAAGAGCATTTGGGGTATGTCAAGTAGTCTGAATTTGTAATATGCTTCAGGGGGAAAATTTACTACATGATTTTAGCAAATGCTAACTTTCTCAATCAGTATTCTGCTTAAAGAACCATTAAGTGTGAAACAAATTTACCCACAGTTTGTGCTAGGTCTTCACTTTGTGGGATGGACACCCTTCCATAGGCTCTTTAGCTCTGCATTTTTTGTTTCTTAGCCCACGTCTTCCAAACCTGAACAACCCCCATTCTTGTGAGAGGAGGCTTGCCTGTTGTATAAATCAAGTGAGTCTCTCTTCTCATGTAATCTTGTTAAAAACAAAAATATATACATCTATATATACACACATATTTATACATATGTGTATGTGTGTATATATGTTTTACATATGTGTATATGTGCATGTATATATGTATATGTGTTATATGCTTTGTTTTCAAATCAATCTTTTTCAGATCTACATCTCCTCATCCCCACTTACTACCATTCAATAAACCCTTTCCTGTCACAACAACAAGATACAAGTTAAGCAAAAGAGACCTAGGAATATAACCATTCTCTATTCCTAGGTTCCCACTCATAGGAGTAGAGGGAGGTACTTTTCCTAATCTCTTCCTTAGAACTAAAATTGGTCATTATATTTACACAGTTTTGGTAATCTTGAAGAACTCACTTTTATTCTTGGTTTATTCCTGGAAAACTGATTATATTTTAAGTAAAACTACATCTTTATACTTTAGAGGAAATAAACACAAAACAATGCTAATACTTTCAGAAGTAAAGGAGCACTTTCCTAGGATAATAGATCCAGAGGTGGATGAAACCATCCAAGTCATTCACCTTTACAAATAGAAACTGAGGCCAAGCGTGGTTAAGTGACATGTTCAGGGTTACATAACTAGTGAGTGATAGAGGTAGAATCTGAACCCAGATCCTATGATTCCACATCCATTGCTTTTTATACTATGTGACATGGCCCTTTTAAGTGAAATCAGATTCTTTAGGGAAGGAATTTTAATCTGTCAGCTGACTCAGATTTCTCTTTTACTTGTTATCTTTCCTCTTTAGAATGTAAACCCCTTGAGAATGGGAATTTTTTTTCTGTTTGTATTTGTGTCATAATTTAGAACAGTGTCTGGTGAATAGTAGGTACTTAGTAAATGCTCTATCTCTCTCTGTCTGTCATCTATCTATGTATCCACCTGTCTACGTATACATTTGTCTATCTATCTATCTATTTATATATCTACCTACTTAGCTATCTGTCTGTCTCTTAGTCTGTCTATCTATCTATTTCAAACCTGTCTGTCTCCCTATGATTTAGATCATACCCCTCTTTCAGTAGAAAAGGCTAACAAGGGAGTTCCCCACTTAGTGTCAGTTGGGGTTGTGCTGCTTATAAATCACCATCATATGAGGTAAGCTTGTTGGTATATTAGTCACATTTGCATACCTGCATTTGTTTTTTATATGTATTCATAAATCATCAGGTATTTGGCTCTCATAGATCTTCCCTCACTTGTTCCTTTGCTGCCTCCTTTAAATTTTCCCATGTATGCCAGCTATTTGTCAAGCATTCTTATGCAGCAAGACACATATTTTGATGGATATCAATAACCTTTTTAGGTTAGGAGAGCTTTATTAAGTCATCCTTTAAAATAAAGAAATTCCCTATATAAACTCCAGGAAGAAATTTGTGGGGAGTAGAGCTGCAGAAAATGGAGGGTCAAATTGGTACAGTGGATAGCATTCTGTACTTGGAGTAAGGAAGAACTAGATGGAAATTCTGCTTCTGACACAGTATTGACTGTGTAACTACCAGCAAATCACCTACTCTGCACCTGAGTTTCCTCGTCTGCAAGATGAGAATAATGATAGCTGTGGTACCTGTCTTAGAAGGTTGTTTTGAGGTGCAATTGAATTGATGACTATAATAACAATAATAATAATAATACACATTTAAGTAACAATTTAAGATTTACAAAGTGCTTTGCAATATCTTATTTTATCCTCATGAGATAACCCTGAGATATAGGTACCCCTTGTTATACATGAAGAAACCAAGGCAAACAATCCCATAGTTATTAAATATCTGAAGGTGGATTTGAACTCAGATCTTCCTGACTTCAGATCGAGCACTCTATCCACTGTGCCACCTAGCAGCATATAATGAATATAAAGATAATGTATGTAAAGTGCTTAGCAAACATTACAGTACCATATGATTGTAAATTAACATTAAATGATTATAACTAACATAGTAAGTTAAGTAATATACCTTTTATTATTTGGACAGGCAACTCCCAGGGCCATAGATTTTATATACATACATACGTACACATATGTGTGTGTATAAAATCACCAATATATCGTGCTATTCAATATTGATCCCATGCCCCCAGGTGGTCAGAGTGTATTCAGTAGAGACTTACTTTTTCATCCTACCTTACCTGCTGCTCAGGGACTTTCTGGACCCATGCTCAATATATGTTTGATATGAATGATTGCTCTGTGATAAGTCAAATAACAATAAAATATGCTGACCTAAGGAACTACTAAAAATATGTAAAACAAAACAGGACAAAACAGAACATTTTCCGGATTGATGCTAATCCTCATGACATCCTGGTAAAGTCCATAGAGATTCATTCTGTGGTTCAGGTAGGCCCTCCTCTCTGTGCCTTTGCCATAGTTATCTCCAATGCCCAGTGTGCCTCCTCACCCACCTATTCCTACTCTAATGCTGTCCCCAATATGCTTCACATCTATGCATCTATTTTTCATATACTCCTGAGCCCGAAGGCAGACTTGACACACACATACACACAATCTCTAAGACATAGACTGAGAAGTAGTAAGGACCCCAAGAGTTATTTCCCTAGATAGATGGTAAGCTCTTTTAGAACAGAAATGGTTTCATATTTATCTTGTTATCCCCAATACCTAGTATAGTGTCCTGTATACATACATACATATACATATACATATATATATATACATATATATATATACACACACATATATGTGTGTGTGCTAAAATAGTCCATGTGCTTTCTTCAGTTATTCAGCGATTTTGAAAGAACCTATCTTGAAAAGCAGATGTCAGCAGACTCCCAAATTGATTGGCACCTTGAGATTTTCCTAAAATGTCTTAATAGAAGAGTTGCCATATTTGGTAATTTATTCCTATTGAATCTGAGCAGTTGTGTTGCTGGCTTTTAAGGGTACTCGTGGATTAATTCTCTGGATACCCCCCCCCCCAAATTTACAAAGCATGCTAGAGATTACGAATGGTGCTTTTAATAAAATAATAATATTAAGAAGAAGGTATCAATGACTACCAACCCACATGACTTATTCTTTTCTTATCTGTTTTATGCTAATGGTATAGTATCACTGAGGGAAGAAGGGAAGAAGGAGAGGGAGGGAATAAGCACTTGTATACACAGGTGCTAGGCACTGTGCCAAGTGCTTTTTACAAATATCTTGTTTGATACAACAACAGTGCAAGAGAGGTACTATTATTATACTCATCTTTCAATTGAGGAAATTGAGGCAGATGTTAAGTAACTTGCCCTGGGTAAAACAGCAAGTAAATGTCTGAAGCTGGATTTGAATTCAAGTCTTTTTGACTCCAGGCCCAGCACTCTTATCTACTGTGAGCCTGCTGCCTCCATACCCATTGATGGTGAGCTTGGCAAAAATATAAGAAAGTAACAGGCAAGCTTTGTAGGAAATTTTCTCTGTCAGTGAACAACTTTATAGTCATAAAAGTAACTAAAGGTTTTGGAAAAAGTGGACATTTCTATAATGCTTTATGGTTTCAGAGCAATTTAAGTCCATTATCATGTTTGGTTTTCACAACAAACCAGTGAGGTAGATAGTATTTTGTTATTCCCATTCTATAGGGAAAGTATGGTTCAAAGAGAAGAAAAGAAAGTGTCAAAGTGGGAATTTTAATCCCAATCTAAAATGCAAGGTAGTCTAAAAGTCATTTAAATTTTAATAGCTGAAAACTGCACTAAGACTTTTGGGACACCCTGTATAAGGGTTTACTATATTTATTTTAAAATAGACTTGCTAGAAGAAAATTTCGTCTTACAGGATCATCTTGAGCACTATTTTTCAAACATGTGCTAAAACCCTATTTTGTGATAGTCAATATTATTTTGCACAACAATCCTTACAGTCTTTACGTAACTAAGCTATGAAATGGGAAAATGTTATCTTCTCTTCAACTGTTTATGAATGTCATGGAAGATGTCCTGTAGCTAAAAGGATTTACTTTCATGACAAGGTTCTCAAAATATTTATAATTTCAGATGATTCTGTATTTATTATATCAAGTCTCACATCACTACAAAGACTCTTCAGCAAAATATATCAGTTTAGGCATCCATACGGGAAAAACAAACTGGAAGAGAAAAGCCATTATTCCTAAACTGTTACAATCAGCTATCCATGTAGACTTCTGAGGTAGCCCATAAACAAACATTATTACCTGGCACTACAAACTGGCATTGCAGATGGACAATGAACTGAGCCCAAATTTGATTAATATCAGACTGAACTGCTTTGGGAAACTGTGCTTATTTTAAATGATGGCCAACTATTCGCTACTCCAAAAGGCAGTCCTTTTAAGGCCTTTTTAACTGAGTGATTCTAAATAGCTACAAATTATTTTAAAAAATGGATTTGGAAGAATACAAAAATGTAACAGATTCACACCAAGGAACAAAAGGTCAAGGATCAAAAGAGAAATAATGAAAAATAAAGAGGAGTGAAAGGGGTTTACAATGATCCGATATTAAACTATACTGTAAATCTGCAAGCATCAAACCTCCCCTAGCCAATCTAAACTATGCTACCTGCAATCTGACTATTCTCCTTAAGTCCCTCTAATTGTAACAAGGACTCTGTCTTGGTATTTAAGATTCTGAAAGGTGAGCTTAAACTTATCTGGGCCGAAACAAAGCTACCTTGTCATTTCCTGGTCATTTTCAGACACCCTTTCCCATACTTTAGCCATTCTTCTCATCCCCTTCTACCAGAACTTGGACTCTGCCCTCCAATCCTCGAGATTCTGGGTTCTCATATGTAAAGTTTTACCTTATTTTCTTAGAACATGGTGACCATAGAATTTCTTGGCCATTTCCAAACTTTGCTACCATGAGCACATCATCTGTTTCTCTTCTTATTCTAGCTCCCTTTCCATGTGCTATCTTCTACCATTAGAAGAAGCTCCTGGTCATGTGTGCAACAAGATGGAGGACTAAATATTTTCTCTGGACTTACGACCTTTCAAACATTTCCAAAAAAGAAATTATAGGCTTAAGATACAGAAACTTCACCTATCTCTATGGTCTAGGACAGGAGTGGGGAACCTGAAGCCTTAAGGCCACATGTAGCCTTGTAACTCATTGGGTGTGGTGTTTTGACTGAATCCAAGTTTTACAGAAAAGATCCTTTTATTAAGAGGATGTGTTCTGTCAAGTTTGGATTCAGTCAAAGGGCTACACTTGAGGACGTAGTGGGCCACATGTGACCTTGAGGTCATAAGTTCTGAACCCCTGGTCTAAGACATACAGAATCCAAAAGAATGTTCAAAACAAACAAACAAAAATAAAACCCATACCCCATGAACTGATACTTCACTGACCCTGAGTTCATTTATCACCCTTCCCCAATCTCCTACTCTGTAGGTAGTGAGGCCACACTAGCATACAGAAGGACCCATGCAGGCTTACATCAAAACCCATTGCCGTACCTTGGTCTCCCCTCCCTTTTTCTAGTGCCATGGAGAACCTGCTTCCAGACTGCAAAGCTCTGAATTACTGATTCCAGGGCAGACAATCTTGTAGTATCAGCCTGGCAGCTCTCTTAATTTCCAGTGCTTGCATAGACAATCTTGAGGCACCAGTGTGGCAAAGCTCTAAACTGCCAGAGAACTGAGAAACAGAGGGAACAGGACAGGACACTAGACAAGGACACTTTGAGCACAAGGAGTTATTCAGCATTCTCCTAAACACAAGGGAAAAGCACATCATCAAACAGTGGAAAATCTGACCACCCAAAAGTCACTTGAGGCAGGGTTCTAGGCTGGCAAACTGTGAGTTATCCAGTGTGGGAGAAAGCTGAGATGCTTTGGATCCAGTCCCCATGGAAATCATGATTAGAGGAGAAAGAGTCAGAAAGTGAATAGGGGAAAATCAGGAAAAGTAAAAAGAATGAAATTATCAAAGATCTGAGGAGAGAGAAAACTCAAAAAAAACCCCAATAAGTCACTAGGGATAACAACAGAAGGAAATATGGCCTCCAGATTTAGTGAACACCCTCAGGCATCTATGAATAAATACATGCTGCAAAGCAAAGAGAAATGATCTAAGATTTAAGGAAACAGAAGACCCTGTAAATGGGAGGAGAACATGTAACTATAACATCCAGTTCCTGAGTGGGTCAAAAGAGAAATGAGAAGTATGAGAGAAGAATTTATTGCTGGCTTAGCAAAAATAATAGCAGAATAGAAAAACTGTAATCTGCACTGGCAAGTCTCAGCAAAGAAACAAAGGAAAAAATAGATTGGGAATGAAAATATATAGAAGCAAAGGACAATCTAGAAGAGAAGCAAACAACTTCCATAATATTAAAAGAAAATAATAAACTGTACTATAAAGCAGCAGTCATCAAAACTGCCTGGTATTGGCTAAGAAACAGACCGGTGAAATAGGATAGGTGCACAAGAGACAGAAGTCAATGACTATAGCAATCTACTCTTTGATAAACTCAAAGAATCTAGATTCCAGGCTAAGAAGTCACTATTCCACAAAAACTTCTGGGAAAATTGGAAAATGGTAGGGCAGCAACTGGGCATAGACCAACATCTTACTCCATATACCAAAATAAAGTCAAAATGGGTTCATGATTTAGGAATAAAGGCTGATACTATAAGCAACTTGGGAGAGCAAGGAATAGTTTACCTATCAGACTTATGGGAAAAGAAAGAATCCATGACACAACAAGAGGTAGAGAGCATTACAAAATACAAAATGGATAATTTTGATTATGTTAAATTGAAAAGATTTTGTATAAAAAAGGCCAATGCAACAAAAATTAGGAGGGAAGCAGAAAATCGGGAGAAAACCTTTACAATCAGTGTCTCTGATAAAGGACTCATCTCTAAAATATGCAAGGAACTGAGCCAAATTTATAGGAATACAAGCCATTCCCCAATT
This sequence comes from Trichosurus vulpecula, assembly GCF_011100635.1. Taxonomy (NCBI): domain Eukaryota; kingdom Metazoa; phylum Chordata; class Mammalia; order Diprotodontia; family Phalangeridae; genus Trichosurus; species Trichosurus vulpecula. Next base: position 206,175,614 of record NC_050574.1, on the reverse strand, counting down.
GAGAAATCATCAAAGGATATGAACAGGCATTTTCAGAGAAAGAAATTAAAGATATCTATGGGCATATGAAAAAATGCTCTAAATCACTTATTGATTAGAGAAATGTAAATCAAAACAACTCTCAGGTACCACATCTCTCCTGTCAGATTGGCTAACATGACAAAAGAAGAAAATGATAAATGCTAGAGAGGATGTGGGAAAATTGGAACACTGTAACATTGTTGGTGGAGTTGTGAATTGATCAAGCCATTCTGGAGAGCAATTATGAACTATGCCCAAAGGGCTATAAAATGTGCATACCCTTTGACCCAGCAATGCCACTTCTAGGGCTCCCACTTCTAGGGTATCCCAAAGAGATCACACAAGTGGGAAAGGGACCCATATGCACAAAAATATTTATAGCAGCTCTTTTTGTGGTAGCAAAGAATTGGAAATCAAGGGGATGCCCATCAATTGGGGAATGGCTAAACAAGGTGTGGTATATGAATGTAATGGAATACTAGTCTCCATAAGAAATGGGGAAGATACGGACTTCATAATAACCTGGAAAGACCCACATGATATAATGATGAGTGAGTGAGCAGAGAAGAACTAGGAGAACATTGTACACAACCACAGATATATTGATTCTGTGATGACTCACTCTGATAGACTTGGCTCTTCTCAGCAATACAAGATTCAAAGGCAACTCCAAAGGACTCATGATGGAAAGAGTTATCTAAATCCTGAGAAAGAACTATGGAGTCTGAATGCAGACTGAGGCACATTGTTTGCTCTCCTATTTTTTCTCTTTTATTTTGGTTTTGTTTCTTCTTTCTCTTGATTCATTCCATTGGTCATAATTATTCTTTACAATTTGACTATTGTGTAAGTAAGTTTAATGTAAAGGTATGTGTAGAAGATATATTGGATTCCATGCTGTCTTGGGGTGGGGATGGGGAGAGGAGGGAGGGAAAGAAAATCTGGAAAACAAAAACATGAGAAACTGAGTGTTATATACTAAAAATAAGAAACGACGAAAAAAAATTAAAAAAAGGAATTCTTTGAGTGCTATTGAAAAAAAAATATGCTCATTTTTCAAGAAAAATATACTGATCTCAAACAGAGGATGTGTGCAGAAAACCTAAGGATCATAGGTCTACTACATAAACACTACAGGACCAAAAAACCCTAAAACCCTAATGAAGGAAATAGTAGAATATGAACGTAGAAAATTAAATACCAATTGAAAGAATTAAAATATTACCTCAAAGAAAAAAAAGGCTGCAACTCCAAGACACATAGTGATTAAATTTAACAATTTGATTCTGAAACAAGTTCTGCAAGTGGTTGGAAGAATGACTTTAAAATACAAAGGGTAAGGGGCGAAGGCCAAGATGGTGGATTAGAGGTGGCAACCCAGGCAAACTCTCCCAACATTCCCTTTAAATGACTTTAAAATGATGGTTCAAATTGATTTTTGGAGTGGCAGAACCAACAAAAGGTCCAGGTGAGACATTTTTCCCCGGCTAAGACAACTTACGAAGTTGGCAAGAAAGGTCTGTAACAGTGATATAAGGGCTGCCGAGAACCCATGAGGGAGTAGCACAAGCACTGGGCTTTTGGAAGAATCTGTGGCAGCAGCAGCAGCAGCAGTAGGAGCTTCAGGAGCTTTCAGCCCAGAGATGGTAAAGAGGTCTGATAATTTTTCAGAAAGAGATTACAGGGCACCCTTTGCACTAGATGCAGCTGGCACTGATTGGAGGTAGTTCTGGTTCACAGTTCCAGGGAGAAGAGGCATGTTTATGGTTGGTCACAAGGGAGGAGGGGCCCTGGACACAGTTCCAAGGAAGAGAAGAACACTAGCAGACTAACAGGGACCTTTCCTGGGTGAAGGCTAGAATGCAGACCAGGAGAGCTACACTTCTTCCTGGTTGACACCACATTGGAAGTACCAAAATTTGCAGATGCCCACAAGTAGCTCTGAAAATAGCAGAAGGAAAAGCCTGAAGCCTGGAACAATGCCTTCCCAAACCTAGGTAAGAAGAGTCTACCTTTAACATAAAGTTCAAAATAAAGAAATAGACTAGAAAATGAGCAAACAGTAAAAACAAATAATTTGACCAAAAAAAGCTGCTATGGTGGCAGGGAAGACCAAGACAAAAACTCAGAAGACAACAGCATAAAGCTATCTACAAGCAAGGCTTCTAAGAAAAATGCTAACTGGATACAACCCCAGTGAGATTTCTGGAAGAGTTAAAGACAGAGATAAGAGTGGTAAAGCAAATACTGGGAAAAGAAATGAGGGTGACGCAAGCAAATAATGAAAAAAGAAGTAACAGCTTGGTAAAAGAAGCAAAAAAAATGAAGAAAGTAACACCTTAGAAATAGAATTGGCTTATGCACAAAAATTCATTGAAGAAAAGAACTCCTTAAAAAGCAGAATTGTCGACATGCTGAGGGCAGGGCCAAGATGGCAGCTGGAAAGCAGGGACTTGCCTAGAGCTCACCCCCACAACCCTCCAAACATGCATAAAAATGTCTCTGAACAAATTCTAGAACTGCAGAACCCACAGAATAGCAGAGGGAAGCAGGGCTCCAGCCCAGGACAGTCTGGATGGTAGCTGGGTAAAGTCTATCGCATGGAGCTGTGAGTGGAGTGGAGCAGAGCCCAGCATAGGCTGTGCCCAGACCAACCAGACCGGGAGCTCAGTGGAATAGGCCCTAGTGCCCTGAATCAGTGGGCTGTGGCAGTTACCAGAAATCTCAATGCACAAACACCAAAGAAAACTGAGAAGGTTAGTGGGAAAACTGAGGGGACAGAGTGAAAGGAGTTCGTGGTTCGGCTACTGCCCCAGTGTCAGTGGAGGTGGTGCAGCTACAGAACTACAGCTGCAGTTGTTTCTGGCCCCAGGCCCACCTGGAAGGAGGAAATAAATGGTGGATCAAAGTGGGAGTGCAGAGCCTGTTCAGATCTGAGTTGCTGTCCAGTTGGTGGTTCTTAGGGGAGGAGGAACGCTGGTGTGGCAGAGATTGCTGTGTAGAAGTAGCTCTGAAAACAACACCGCAGCCCCTCAAACTTGGGACAAAGTACTCTCTACTCTACAAGCAGTCATACCCCTCTGAAAAGTGCAAGAGTCTGGTTAGTTGGCTGGGAATATGGCCAAGCAGAGAAAACAGACTCAGATTCAGATTCAGACTTTGGAATCTTTCTTTGGGGACAAAGAAGACCAAAATATACACTCAGAAGAAGTCGACAAAGTCAAAGAGCCTACACCAAAAGCCTCCAAGAAAGACAGGAACTGGTCTCAGGCCATGGAAGAGCTCAAAAAGGATTTTGAAAAGCAAGTTGGAGAAGTAGAGGAAAAATTGGAAAGAGAAATGAGAGTGATGTGAGAAAACCATGAAAAACAAGTCAATGACTTGCTAAAGGAGACCCAAAAATATTGAAGAAAACAACACCTTAAAGAATAGACTAAATGAAATGGCAAAAGAGCTCAAAAAAGCCAATGAGGAAAAGAATGCCTTGAAAGGCAGAATTAGCCAAATGGAAAAGGAGGTCCAAAAGACCACTGAAGAAAATACTACCTTAAAAATTAGATTGGAGCAAGTGGAAGCTAGTGATTTTATGAGAAATCAAGATATTATAAAACAGAAACAAAGGAATGAAAAAGTAGAAGGCAATGTGAATTATCTCATTGGCAAAACCACTGACCTGGAAAATAGATCCAGGAGAAATAATTTAAAGATCATTGGACTACCTGAAAGCTATGATCAAAAAAAAAAAGACCCTAGATATCATCTTTCAAGAAATTGTCAAGGAGAACTGCCCTGATATTCTAGAGACAGAGGGTAAAATAGAAATTGAAAGAATCCACCAATCACATCTTGAAAAAGATCCCAAAATGAAAACTCCTAGCAATATTGTTGCTAAATTCCAGAGTTCCCAGATCAAGGAGAAAATACTGCAAGCAGCCAGAAAGAAACAATTTGAATATTGTGGAAACACAATCAGAATAATACAAGATCTAGCAGGTTAAGGTGAAGCCCTTGGAATATGATATTCTTGAGGTCAATGGAGCTAGGATTAAAACCAAGAATCACCTACCCAGCAAAACTGAGTATAATGCTCCAAGGCAAAATATGGATTTTCAATAAAATAGAGGACTTTCAAGCTTTCTTGATGAAAAGACCAGAGCTGAATAGAAAATTTGACTTTCAAAAACAAGAATCAAGAGAAGCATGAAAAGGCAATCAAAAAAGAGAAATCATAAGGGACATACTAAACTTGAACTGTTTTGTTTACATTCCTACATAGAAAGAAGATGTGTATAATTCACAAGACTTCAGTATTAGGGGAGCTGAAGGGAATATACATATGCATATAGACATAGGGTACAGGGTGAGTTGAATATGAAGGGATGATACATAAAAATATCAAATTAAGGGATGAGAGAGGAATATATTAAGAAAGGGAGAAAGGGAGAGATAGAATGGGGTAAATTATCTCACATGAAAGTGGCAAGAAAAAGCAGTTCTGTTGGAAGGTAAGAGGGGGCAGGTGAGGGGGAATGAGTGAATCTTGCTCTCATCAGATTTGTCCTGAGGAGGGAATAACATACACACTCAATTGGGTATCTTACCCCACAAGAAAGAAGGAGGAAGGAGATGAAAAGGGGGGACAATAGAAGGGAGGGCAGATAGGGGGAGGAGGTAATCAAAAGCAAACACTTTTGAAAAGGGACAGGATCAAGGGATAAAATTGAATAAAGGGGGATAGAGTAGGAAGGAGCAAATTGTAGTTAGGAATTCACAACATGAGTATTGTGGAAGGGTTTTACGTAATGATACACATGTGGCCTATGTTGAATTGCTTGCCTTCTTAGGGAGGGTGGGTGGGGAGGGAAGAGGGAAGAGACTTTGGAACTCAAAGTTTTAAAAACAGATGTAAAAAAAAGTTTTTGCATGCAACTAAGAAATAAGATATATAGGCAATGGGTCATAGAAATCAATCTTGCCCTACAAAAAAGTAAGGGAAAACGGGGTAAGGGAGGAGTGGGGTGACAGAAGGGCAGGCTGACTGTGGAATGGGAAAATCAGAATATATGCCATCTTGGAGTGGGGGGGGAGGGTAAAATGGGGAGAAAATTTGTAATTCAAACTCTTGTGAAAATCAATGCTAAAAACTAAAAATATTAAATAAATTTTAAACAATGAGGAAAGAAAAAAATTGATCATTTGCATTTACAAGTAAATTCATTGGAATATTTAAAATTAATTGTTCTGTATTTTAAATAAACTATTCTAAATGGAGGTTAGAGGTTAAGGATTTAAAGAGAGAGATCATAGGCATATGTTTCAACTATGGCCTTGGTAGCAAAATGAAGTAGAAATAAAGCAAAAAGAGCTATGGGTTTATAAACACACACACAAACTTTTGTGAGTGTGTGTGTGTTTGTGTCTGTGTCTATGTATATGCACATATATATGTATGTATATGTACATATAATGATCATATAACCTAAAAATAATTATCTCACTAAAAACAACAGAATTTTTGGCCTTCTTGAACTTCCGGAGCCAAGATGTCCAGGTAAATTGTCTCTCCCTCACTCCCTTCTTCACCCAGAGAATACTTCCTTGGGAGAAACAGAGGAGCCAGAAGAGGGGCTTCAGTAACCTTTTAGCCAGAGAAGTTTGGGAGAGGGCCCTTCTTGTGGTAGTAGAAGGAGACTAGTACAATATACCCACATCTGAAACCTCAAAAGGGAATGTGAACTGGTCTCCACCCCAAACAGCCTTCCTGGAAGACATCAAGGAGGACTTTACAAACCAAATTAGAGAGGTAAAAGAAAAAAAATGGAAAAAAAAATCACTGATGAAAACAAATCTTTAAAAAATAAAATCAGTGAAATGGTTAAGGAGATTAGGAAATGGAGAAAATGTCTCACTGAAAAGTAAAATCAACCAAATGGAAAAGGAGACAGAGAAGCTGAAGAAAAAAAACAATACATTAAAAATTAGAATTGGGCATAGAAGCTAATGACTCTATGAAACATTAAGAGTCAGTCAAACTAAATCCAAATAATGAAAAAAATAGAAGAAAATGTGAAATACCTGATTGGAAACACAACTGACCTGGAAAATAGATCCAGGAGAGACAGTCTAAGAATTATTGGTCTATTGGAATGCCATGATGAAACAAAGAGCCAGGACAGTATCTTCCAAGACATTGGCAAGGAAAACTTTTCAGAGGTCCTAGAATGAGAGGGTAAAATATCCATTGAAAGAATCCACTGATCACCCCCTGAAAGAGATCCCAAACTGAAAACTCCAAGAAATACTATAGCCAATTTCAAGAATTATTAGGTAAAGAAGAAAATATAGCAAACAGCCAGAAAGAAGCAATTCAAATATTGTAGAACTACAGTCAGGATCACAAAGGATCTTTCAACTTCTACATTAAATGACAGGAGAAATTTGAATATGATATTCTTAAAGAGAAAGGAGCTTTGAGGACAATCAAGGATCAACTACCCAGCAAAATTGAGCATAATTTTTCAGGCAAGGGGATGGACATTCAATGAAATAAGGGAATTCCAGACCTTCCTGATGAAAAGACCAGAGCTCAATGGAAAATTTGATCTTCAAATACAAAAATCAAGAGAGACATAAAAAGGTAAACAGGGGGAGGGGACAACCATTGTTAATAAGGCAAATTATTTACATCCTTACATACAATTATATTGTTTTATATATGTTTATATATATGCCAATCTTGAGAATAGTACAGTTATTGTAACAATTGAAAGGGATATAGATAGACTGTGGGTGTCAGTATAAAATAACTGATAGAATGATAACAAAAATAATTAAGAGATATAAAGGAATAGCTCTGGGAGAAGAGGTAAGGAGGTAGTAGAAAAGGGTAAATTATATCACAAGAAGAGGCACAAAAACATATTATAGTAGAGGGAAAGAAGGGAGGGAGAAGAGCAGTATTTGAGCTTTACTCTCATTGGATTTGGTTTAAGAAGGGAATAGCATACTCTGATAAGTACAGAAATCAAACTTGCCCTACAGGCAGTAGGAGGGTAAAGGGGAAAGAAAAGGGAGGGGGTGGTCAGAAGGGAGGGAAGAAGTAGCAAGGGGAAAAAGCTAAAATAAGGGAGGGGAATCAAGAGGGAGAGTAAACTGAGGAAGGCAGTGGTCAAAAGCAAAACTCCTTTGAGGAGTGGAAGGGAGAAGGGAGAAATAAAAGCATAAACAGGGGGGGAAATAGGATGGAGAGAAAGACACAGATAGTAATCATAACCGTGAATGTGAATGGGGTGAACTCTCCCATAAAACAGAGCAGATAGCAAAACGGATTAAAAACCATAATCCTACAATATGTTTTTCACAAGCAACTCATTTGAAACAGGGGAATACACACAGGGTAAAGGTAAAAGGCTAGAGTAGAATATATTGTGTTTCAGCTAAAGTAAAAAAAAATAGGGGTAACAATCCTAATCTCAGACAAAGCAAAGGCAAAGATAGATCTAATTAAAAGAGATAAGGAAGGACACTATATCCTGCTAAAAGGCACAATAGACAATGAAGCAATATAATTATTTAACATATATGGACCAAGTGGTATAGCATGCAGATACTTAGAGCAAAAGTTAAGGGAGTTACAGGAAGAAATAGACAGCAAAACTATTCTAGTGGGGGAACTCAACCTCCCCCTCTCTGAACTTGATAAATCTAACCTCAAGATAAACAAGAAAGAAGTTAAGGAAGTAAATAGAATTTTAGAAAAGGCAGATATGATAAACCTCTGGAGAAACCTGAGTGGGGATAAAAAGGAATATAATTTTTTCTCAGTGGTACATGGCACATACTCAAAAATTGACCATGTACTGGGGCATAAAAACCTTACAATCCAGTGCAGAAAGGAAGAAGTAGTCAAAGCATCCTTTTCAGATCATGATGCAATAAAAATTATTTGTAATAAAGGACCATGGAAAAATACACTAAAAATTAATTGGAAACCAAATAATCTAATCCTGGGGAATGAGTAGACAAAAGAGCAAATCATAGAAACAATGAATAACTTCATTCAAGAGAATGACAATACTGAGACAACATACCAATACTTGCAGGATGCAGCAAAAGCAGTTCTTAGGGAAAGTTTTATATCTCTAAATACTTACATGAATAAAATAGGGAAAAAGGAGATCATTGATTTGGGCATGCAACTGGAAAACCTAGAAAAAGAACAAATTGAAAATCCCCAATTAAATACCAAATTAGAAATACTGAAAATCAAAGGAGAGATTAATAAAATTGAAATCAAGAAAACCATTAAATTAATAAATAAAACTAAGAGCTGGTTTTATGAAAAAAACAAAATTGATAAACCTTTGGTCAATTTGATTTAAAAAAGAAAGAAGAAAACCAAATTACCAGTATAAAAAATGAAAAAGGTGAATTCACCTCTAATGAAGAGGAAATTAAAACAATAATTAAGAATTATTTTGCCCAATTGTATGCCCATAAGTTTGACAACCTTAGGGAAATGGACGAATATTTACAAAAATATAAATTGCCCAGATTAACAAAGGAAGAGGTAAAATACCCAAATCACGCCATCTCAGAAAAAGAAATTGAGCAAGCCATCAATGAACTCCTTAGGAAAAAATCTCCAGGACAGATGGTTTTACATTTGAATTCTATCAAACATTTAAAGAAAAATTAATTCCTATACTTTATAGACTATTTGGGAAAATACGTGAAGGAGTCCTCCCAAATTTTTTTATGACCCAAATATGATACTAATACCTAAACCAAGAAGAGTCAAAACAGAGAAAGAAAATTATAGACCAATTTCTGTAATGAATATTGATGCAAAAATTTTAAATAAAATACTAGCAAAAAGATTGCAGCAACTTATCATGAGAATAATACACTACGAGTACATAGGATTTATTCCAAGAATGCAAGGTTGGTTCAATATTAGGAAAACTATCAGCATAATTGATTGTATCAACAACAAAACTGGCAGAAACCATATGATTTTCTCAATAGATGCAGAAAAAGCCTTTGAAAAAATACAACGCTCATTCCTATTAAAAACATTAGAAAGCATAGGAATAAATGGACTCTTCCTTAAAATTATAGATAGCATCTGCCTAAAACCAACAGCAAGCATCATATGTAATGGGGATAAGCTAGATGCAATCCCAATAAGATCAGGGGTGAAACAACGATGTCCATTATCACCCCTACTATTCATTTTGGTACTAGAAATGTTAGCTGTAGCAGTAAGAGAAGAAAAAGAAATAGGCAAAGAAGAAACTAAATTATCACTTTTTGCAGATGATATGATGATTTACTTAGAGAATCCTAGAGAATCAAGTAAAATACTACTTGAAATAATAAACAACTTTAGCAAATTTGCAGGATATGAAATAAACCCACATAAATCCTCAGCATTCCTATACATTACTAACAAAGCCCAACAGCAAGAGATAGAAAGAGAAATTCCATTTAAAGTTACTGTAGACACTATGAAATATTCAGGAGTCTACCTGCCAAGACAAACCCAGGGCCTATAATGAACATAATTATGAAAAACTTTTCACACAAATAAAATCATATCTAAATAAATGGGAAAACATCAGTTGCTCACAGTTAGGCCAAGCTAATATAATAAAAATGACAATTTTACCTAAATTAATTTACTTATTCAGTGTCATACCAATCAAACTACCAAAAAAATTATTTTACAGAGCTGGAAAAAATAATAACAAAATTCATCTGGAAGAACAAGAGGTCCCGAATATCAAGGGAATTAATGAAAAGAAATGCTATGGAAGGTGGCCTAGCAATACCAGATATTAAACTGTACTATAAAGAAGCAGTCATCAGAACCACTTGCTATTGGCTATGAAGCAGAGTGGTGTGTCAATGAAATATGTTAGGTACACAAGATGCAGTGGTCAACGACTCTAGCAATCTACTCTTTGATAAACCCAAAGAATCCAGCTTCTGGGCTAATAATTCACTATTTCACAAAAACTGCTGCTAACTGAAAATGGCTAAACAAGTTGTGGAATATGAATGTAATGGAATACTATTGTGCTATGAGAAATGGGGAAGATACAAACTTCATAATAACCTAGAAAGACCTACTTGATATAATGATGAGTCAGTGAGCAGAGAAAAACTAGGAGAACATTGTACACAACCACAGATACATTGATTCTGTGATGACTAACTTTGATAGACTTGGCTCTTCTCAGCAATACAAGATTCAAAGACAACTCCTAAGGACTCATGATGGAAAGAGCTATGTACATCCTGGTAAAGAGCTATGGAGTCTGAATGCAGATTGAGGCCAAGTATTTGCTCTCCTTTTTTTTCTTCTCTTTTATTTTGGTTTTGTTTCTTCTTTCTCATGATTCATCCCATTGGTCATGATTCTTTTTTACAACTTGACTATTTGTAAATAAGTTTAATGTGAAAGTATATGTAGAAGATATATTGGATTCCATGCTCTCTTGAGTGGGGAGGTGGGAGGGGAGCGAGGGGAAGAAAATTTGGAACTCAAAAACTTGTGGAACTGAATGTTGTAAACTAAAAAAATAAAAGTCTTAATTAAAAAAAAACCAAAATAGTCAAAATGGAAAAAAGAGACTCAAAAGCTTAATGATGAAAACACTTCCTTAAAAATTAGAATTGGGCAAGTGGAAGTTAGTGAGTATATGAGTCATCAAGAAACAATCAAACAAAATCAAAAGAATGAAAAATAGAAGAAAATGTGAAATATCTCATTGGAAAAACAATTGAGCTGAAAATAGACTCAGGAGAGATAATTTACAAATCATTGGAATATCTGAAAGCCATGATTTAAAATAAAAATAAAAAGCCTAGACACAATCATATTTCAAGAAAATATAAAGGAAAACTGACCTGATATCTGATATCATGGGGTAAAATAGAAATTGAAAGATTCAACTGATCACCTCCTGAAGCTGATCCGCAAATGAAAACTTCCAGGATTATCACAGTCAAATTCCAGAACTTCTAGGTCAAGGAGAAATTCCCCACTCCATGCAGCCATTCAAATATCATGGAGCCACAGACAAGATCACACAAAATTTAGCAGCTACCACATTGAAGAAGTGGAAGGTTTGGAATGTCCTGGAAGGCAAATGAGCTAGGATTATAATCAAGAATAACCTACCCAGCAAAACTGAATATAATTCTTTAGGGATAAAAAATATTTAATAAAATAGAGGACATTCAAAGATTCTGAGGAAAAGAACAGAGCTGAATAAAAAAATTTGCATTCACACCGAAGTCCTATTAGAAGCAAAGAAAGGTAATTATGAAAAAAAATCACAAGAGACTCTAATAAAGTTAAACTGTTTATATTCCTACATGTACTATACATCAAGGGTTATAAAACTGTGCATACCCTTTGACCCACTAATACCACTATTAGGTCTATATTCCAAAAAATCAAAGAGAAAGATAAAGAATCTATAAGCACAGAAATATTTATAACAAACTTTTTTCAGTGGCAAAGACTTGGAAATGGAGGGGATGCCCATTAATTGGGGAATGGCTGAACAAGTTGTGACATATGATTGTGATGGAATACTGTTGTGCTATAAGAATGATGAGAGAGGTGGTTTCAGAAAAAAAATAGTATTATCTATATGAACTGATGCAAAGTGAAGTGAGAAGAACTGGGAGATTATTGGGCACAGTAACAACAATGTTGTAATGATGATCAACTGTGAAAGACTTGGGTACTCTGATCAACACAATGATCCAAGACAATTCCAAAGGACTCATGATGAAAAATGCTAAGTCCAGAGAGAGAATTGATGCATTCTGAGGGCAAAATGAAGTGTAATTTTCTTTATCCTTCCTTTCCTCCTTCTTTCTTTGTCTTCCTTCTTTCTTTTCTTCCCTCTTTTCTTACTTCCTTCTTTCCTTCTTTCATTTGCTTTTTTTCAATATGGAAATGCTTTGCATGATTTCACATGTATAATTGATATGCTGTTTGCCTTCTCAGTGGGAGGTGGATGAGTGGGATGTGGGAAGAGAATTTGGAACTCAAAATTGGAAAAGAAAATAATGTTAAAAATTTTAAAAGACTTAAAATACAGACAGTGAACTTCTTTGGTGTTATAAAGACTCTATTGTATGAACCCACTGCATCCAATATATGCCATTCTTATTAACTTCCTTTATATCCCACCCACTTTATTTAGACTTCTTTGGTGTTTTTCTATTTCATAAAATGTAGATTTCACTTTATTATTACAAGATTTTGCAGAATGCTAACACAAATTGAATCATATATCATGCAAACAGGAACTTCAGAACATGCATGTTCCATAGTAAACAAGGTTTGAACTTTACATGTATCAAAATGGGTGATATGCCATTGATAAAAATAAATTATTAGTTTTTCAAAGTAGATACTATACATAGCTGGTCAAATCGCCTGTCAAAACCAATTGCTTGGTGTTGCATAGACCAGAAAATGTGCTTATTGATTGAATTGTTCACATTTTGGGATTGAGAGGTAGATTTGAATGTGAATGAGTGAAAACTTACTTCAGCCAAAAGAAGACACAGACTGTCCTATCTAGTCACCCACCAGGGAAGCAGGGCTTGTTCAATACGTATATATTTTTATATTGCTTGCTATCCTGCCCTCATGACCTTTTGCATCCTCCCTGCCATTCTCACTTCTTGCTCTTGCTCTTCCTCTTGGGACAACAATGAAATGAATACTACCATTATTGCTTTAATATGCCTTTTTACTTATAGAGATCCATTTGTACATTTATTTTTGTTTGGAATCAGGAAGACTTGGATTTAACTTCTGTCTCTGACCTATACTTGACTGTGTGACTCGTGTAAATCACTCAGTTTAACAGGCATATCTCTAAGACTGTTAAGTTTCAGAACAAATGGCTATGTGCATTAGTAAAGGGAATTCCCTCGGTGAAAATTCCTTGACAATGAAATAGAAGTCCAGCCTTCCCTCCCCTCCAAAGAGGTCTTTTTGGATAACTATGAATTTTGTTCTTGATGAATAAATGTCATATGATAAAATGCCTTCTAGCCCTTCATTATATCTTTTCCATAACTATTTCTAGGAATAGGAATACCTAATTGCTAACTCTTATATAGTTCCTTAAGGTTCTCAAAGTACTTTACATATATAACCTCATTTGATCCTCACAACAACCCTGAGAAGCAGGTTCTAATATTATACTGATTTAATGAGTGAGGAAACTGAAGATGAGAGAAGTTAAATAACTTGCCTATGGTAGATCACACACCTAGAAAGTATTTGAGGCAGGTTTCAAAGTCAAGTCTTCCAGATGATTTCAGCCAACTAAAACCTGGCCTCTCTGGATGATAAAATTTTGCTAAATAGAGAAAAAATGATAAAGAGACAAGGTTTGGGTGGTTTTTTTCAGGATCTTGAAAGATAGCTCCAGAATTCATTCCCTTGGTCCATCCTAGGTATGAACAGCAGCCACTCTTTCTACCTTTTATATCCATGTTGAAAGTGGGATCTCTCTCTCTCTCTCTCTCTCTCTCTCTCTCTCTCTCTCTCTCTCTCTCTCTCTCTCTCTCTCTCTCTCTCTCTCTCTCTCTCTCTCTCTCTCTCTCTCTCTCTCTCTCTCTCTCTCCCTCTCTCTCTCTCTCTCTCTCTCTATCTTTTTGTACGTGTGGCCAGTGGCCTGTATCTACCTGCAGGACCAAGACCAAGTCCACTGAAATTGAATTAGGTTATACAACAACTATAGAAAAGCACAGAAGCAGGGGCAAGAATCTCTTCAGTGATCAAGTCTCCTTGACACTGGTATGTACTCCTCCTGGCTATTGCCATGGTTATTTAACTCCAGCAGACTCCACAGACCCCAGCTTACTTGTTTTTGACTATGGATTGTCCTTGTGTTTACCTCTCTCTTGTTACAATATCTTTTAGGTTCAGTGACATCGTGTTTCCTGCTTGTCTACTCTACTGCTGATTCCTGATTGCCTCCCATTCTGTCTCTTTTGGCATCATTGACTGGTTTTCTACCACTAGCCTACAATACAATTGATCTATCACACATTGACTGATGTTTTCTCTATTGTCTGTTCCATTGATGGCTCCTTGCACGTGTCAAGTTCTCCTAGTTCTAGCTTTGTTCCTGACCAGAAATCTTCATCATACATGCTGCTGCAATGACTATAACACATTTGGAACCTAAAATTACATACTGCAATATGAGTTAACCTGTTAAATGCCTATGTAGTGTAGGCATTCTTAATGTAGTTCCCATATGTTTTTTATGACCTCTAAATGCTTATGAGAGGAAGAAGCAAGGAAGGAGAGAAGGGAAGAAGAAAGAAGGAAAGAAAGAAAAAGAAAGAAAGAAAGAAAGAAAGAAAGAAAAAGAAAGAAAGAAAAAGAAAGAAAGAAAGAAAGAGAAAGAAAGAAAGAGAAAGAAAGAAAGAAAGAAAGAAAGAAAGAGAAAGAGAGATAAAGAGGGAGAGAGGGAGGGAAGGAGGAAAGAAGGAAGGAAGGAAGGAAGGAAGGAAGGAAGGAAGGAAGGAAGGAAGGAAGGAAGGAAGGAAAGAAAGAAAAAGAGAAAGAAAAGGAAAATTAAAATCCCATCAGAGTGCCACTGGATGGTAAAGGATCTCTAGATGTTCCAAATATTTTTCCTCCCTTGTCCAGGAAAGACTATTGTTTTAATGAAGAATAATGAGTGTATCTTATTTTACATGCAAAATATTTCCTATTGTCAGAAATTGGGGGCAGTGGGAATGTGGAAGAATTAAGGACATGTCCAGACCAATGAAGACACAGACCACAGCTAAATCATTACATGCAAGATTTTGATAGAGCACCTGTATAAAACAACAACAACACCTTCTTCCTACCTCCTGAGAAATGGAGGCCAAGATCAAGATAATGAAAATGACAGTAAATAAAAAAATACAGGATCAGGCTAAGCAGGAAGCCGAGAACCAGAGAACATCCATAAGCCAGTACTCAAAGAGTGGGAAGTGACAGGAAACTAAAGGCGCACCTATCAATAGGAGAATGACTGAACAAATTATGACATATGAATGTAATGAAATGATATTGTGCTTTAAGAAATTATGAAAGAGAAACCTGGGAACACTTGCATAAATTGATACAGAGGGAAGTGAGAAGAACCAGTAGAATAGTTTTTGAAAGACTTAAGAACTCCGATCAATGCAATGGCCAATTACAATTCCAGAAGACACATGATCATATATAAAGATTAACCTATATTTTTTGGAAATGGGCAGTGAAGGAATTTGGTTTGTTTTGATTTGTTTGACCATGCTTATGTGGTAAAGGGGCTTTATGGGATGTGGAAATAAGAAAAAAAAAACAATGTGTATTTGAAAAAAAATTTAATTTACTTATATATGAAATGTTTTATGTTTTAAGGATGGTGATGATGATGATGATGATGATGATAATATTTTTAATGGCTTTGTGTGCTTAACCCAACATAATGTCCGGCACAAAGTACATGCTTAATAAATGCTTGTAGTCTGGCTGAGTGACACTACAAATAACTGAAGTTGATCATTACTCAAAGACAATAGAGAGGCACATGGAGGATTTGAGTAGGCTGTAACATGTTACCCACAAGGCATTTTGAAGAATTATTGTTAAAATGTTGTTAAAATGTATAAGCAAAAAAGAAGATGGCCTACTCATAAATAAATAGGCAGGAAAAACAATGAATAACCCATTGTCTTCCTCACAATATCAGGAGAACCAAAGGGAAGCCTGAAACACTTTGGGTGGGGCACTATTGTTAGATTATGGAGGGTCATGGAAATCTTTATTACTGTATGTAAAGGAATGGATTGGTTTTCATCAGTGTCACTGGAAGAAACACCTATAATGGGAAAACAGGCATTGTTGGTGGAGCTGTGAGACAGTCTTGACATCCTAGAAAGCAGTTTAGAGAACAAGTTATCAAATTGTGTATATTCTGTGACCCAGTGATAATACAATTAAAACTATACCCCAAAGAAATAAAAGAAAGGGTGAAAGGCTCTATATGTAAAAAAATATTATAGCAGCTATTTTGTGATAGGTAAGAATCAGAAAATGAAGGAATAAACTACTATTGGGGAATAGCTAAACAAATTGTGGTATATGAATGTAATGTAATATTGTTATATAATGATAAGAAATAACAAAATAGATAATTTCAGAGGAAACTGCAAAGACCTAACGAAAAGGGAAATGAGTAAAACTATGAGAAAAGTCCTTACATTTTATGAGATGACATTTTAGGGGAAAAACAAACAAATACATCTTCAAAAGACCTTGGAACTCTGATAAATGCCATGATAAATCATGAGTCCAAAGGAATGAAAATGAAACATCCCGCTCACCTCCTGACAGAGAGGTGAGGAAATTAAAATGCAGAAAGAGATATGCTTTCATACATGGCCAACATGAAAATTCGTTTGCCAAATGAGCTAACAAACTCTGTAAATATATATTTATTGATTTTAAAAACGAATCCCCAATTGGAGGGGGACAATAGTGGTAAGAGCAGATTAATTTAAAAATTCAAAAAAATACTCGATACTTGAAAAATAAAGACAAAAGAAAAAAATTTAAAAAAATTAAAGATTTTAAAAAAAGATTGCATGCTAAAAATATCTGCCCAATGATGAGATCACAAATTTATTGGATTTTTAAGGAAAGTTGACATTTATATAAATCTTAATCATATAAGATGTGCCACTCTCCTTCTCATAGTAAACCTATGAGATACATAGTACTAGTATTATTACAGGCTTGTATTTGCACTATGTTAAGATGCTATGAATGGGAATTTGGAGAAAGTAGGATGGTGGGTATTTATTGACACTATTTATGAGTGATGAGATATTTGCTATACTTTACAAGTATTAGAGATTTGTTACCTTGTCTGCCTTTTTGGATTATATTCATTCACTATAATTTTGATGCTGTCCCCATTTTAAGACACACAAACCTTGGCAGGTTTGAATGACTTAAGATGATAACAGAATTTGGCTCAAAAACAAATTGGCAGTCATTTCTATTAGTAGCATCATGAGAATCACAGAACTGATTCCACAGGTGTGGAAGGGACAAATGTTCGCATTTCTATGTAGCTTCATCTTTCTTCCATTGCAGGGTATATGAGTGAATGGAATGAAGAAAAGGAATATGAAAGCAGTGGTCAAGGCTTCCCTAAATTTGTCTCTGTTCTGACACCTTTCTTTGGCATGCCACAGTTAGAGGAAGCATCCAGAAATATGTCTTGGATACATTCTCTCCTTCAGGTATGAATCCCCATAGACAAACTACTTAAATATCTAGTTACCTGTATAGCAAAAGAAGACTGGCTGATGATAAGTCGAGTGACTACAGACCAAATTAATTGCTGTATTCCTCATACTTCAACATGAACCTATTTTCTTTTTCATTAAAGAGATCCCCACTAAAGGAGCCTTTAGATAAAGTCAATTCCCACTTTGGGTATGTTCATTTCAATAAATAAATACATAATGGAAGATACATAATTATTTAAAACCTATATTCCATAATGTGTATATATGTATGAGTTTCTAGGTCCTAGTCTTAGTTTGTCCTATAGATAGAAACATATTTCTGTCTAGAGATAGAGACAGAGATAGAAGCAGAGATAAAAATGAAATAGTATACAGGTAAAGTGCTTTGCAAACCTCATAGTGATTATATTGATATAAATATAGATGTATACATTTATAATTAGCTATTATCGTCATTATATAAATTTTGTTATTGATAATTCTGCAAAAATAAATTATTTTATGCACAATAAAATGCATATTCAGATATGATAGTATATATATATAGAGAATCCTCACACCACTACACATAAATTCATTTGAGCAGATAAATAATGTCACTCATAAATGAGCTAGTAAGTTTTAGGGATGACCTAGAAACACTGAGTGAAAGTATAGAGATAGGGGTATTTTACATTTATATTTTCCACAGGTTGAAAGTTTCTTGGATAACATTTACTGTACTGATGTGTTCCTGAATTTTCCAGAAAAGGCCCAACTCGTCAGGTATAGGAAAGTCACACTATAACCATTGAAACTACACAGGGAATACAACCAATTCTCAATTATCTACACATTGGTTATTTGTATTGTGGATTATCCATGGTCATTTTTATAATCCCAGGCTGACTTTATTCTGCCTCTCAACATGCTGCTGGGCTGCCCTCACTGCCTCTCCATGGCCCAATCCATCTGTTCTCAGGGAATATGAACACATTGTAATATTAGCCTAAGCAAAACATGATTAGGAAGGTAAATATGCTGCAAAAAGAAATCACATAATGTATTCCCAAATCAAATAGGAACTGACATCCAATAGTTTGTTATCTACACTTCTGTCCCCCTCTTTTAACACAGATAATTAAGAACTAACTATTGAAACCCAAGCATGTCCTGGATTTTGATTCCATTCATGTAATTTGAAGGAGTTGGAGGTGGTTAGCCTGGAGAAGAGAAGACTCCATAGGCAAGCAACTGCCGTCTTTCTGTATCCGAAGGGCTGTGATATGAAGAGATTTAATTTACTCTGACTCCAGAGGGCAGGCAGACTCATTAAGCAATGGTTGAAGCTCCAAAGAGGGCAAATTTAGACTTAAGGTCAAGGTAAAATTTCATAACATTGTTAAATTGTTTTCAGTCCTGTCCTACTCTTCGTGACGACATTTGGGGTTTTCTTGGCAAAAATACTGTAGTAGCTTGCCATTTCCTGCTCCAGCTCATCATATAGATAAGGGAACTGAGGCAAGCAGGCTTAAGTGACTGGCCCAGAGTCACACAGTTAGTGAGTGTCTAAGGTCAAATCTCGACTCAGATCTTCCTGACTCCAGCTCAGCAGTCTGTACTATGGCACCACCTAGCTGCTTCTGTGACAGTGTAATATAGTGGAGAGGTCACAGGACTAGGAATCAAGAAGAAGTTCATATCCAATCTCTTACTAGCTGTGTGGCCATGAGCAAGTCCCTTATCCTCCCTGTGCTTCCATTTCCTCATGTATAAAATTCAGTGCTTGGATTTGATGACCTCCAGGGTGCATTCCAACTTTAAAGCTATGATTCTGTGACCCTTGGAGTATCACAGATTCAGCCTGACGGGAGACTGAGTGTAGTGCTTTGACCTTGAGAAGGGCTGCTGCTGGCAGGGATGGGGAAATGACATTTGTGATTCCATTGTTTCCTCATCCTAATTATAATATCATTAAATTTAGGGACATTCTTTCCTCCATAGCTAGCACTCTACGTTGCATATAGTAGACTTATTATATAGCTATTTATTAATATCATAAACATAAAATGATTACTACTTGGCAAATGAGTTATCGGTTGCACAATCTAAATTTAAAAGAGTGATAGCAATGAATGTATTTTTGTCACTTTCATATGAACATTCAAGGAGCTCTTTTTTGGGGGGGTCGGGGGGGTCTGTACTACTTCATCTTTGGACAGGAGACCTGGAGAACTGAGCTCCTTAGAAATTAATTAGCAGGCATCTGTTAAGTACCTACTTTGTGCTAAGAATTTGACTAAGTACCCAGTATACAAAAAAAAAAAAATGAAACATTCGCTACCCTTAAGGAGCTTACATTCTATTGGAAACAGCAACAATATAGTTCTTTAAGGTTTACAAAGTGCTTTATATAGGTGGCACTTCATTTAAGTCTCATAGCAAACCTGCAAGAGAGGTAATGTCATTATCCCCATTTTACACACCAACTTTCCGAGATTTATGGCATGATACAATAGATTTCCAGCAGTCGTGAACTTTAGAGGCCATCTAGTTAAATATCTGAGGCAGGACTGGAACTCACATCTTGCATACTGCAAGTTCAATGTTCTGTAGCACCATCAACAAACAGGTCCAAGGCCAGTTGCTTCAGACAGTGATTTGAAGATCAGTATGGGACCTAATTAAATAGTCACAAGGGATTCTTCCTCCTTTTTTCCTGGAGAGGATCACATTTAATGCTCCGTTTAATTTGCTGAAATGTCGAAGAACATCAAAAGGGAAAATTTATTGTTTAGTAACTAAAGGACATAGAGTAGAAACATCATACTATCTGAAGATGATTAATGAAAATAGCTATTGATCCTGGATCATGTTCAGTCAACAAATCCAACGGCTTAAGTGTTAGTGCTTACAGTGAGTGGCTTCTATGAGTATTTTATTAGTATTCTTTGAATATAAAGACTTCTAATGTAGTCACTACTTGTAGAAAAGAAAAGATCTTGAAGGAGCACTGAAGAAATGACTGTTCTTCCTAAGTGATGTGATAAGACTAATGCAATCAGTCTATTTGCATCTTTTGGTTAAATATATGATTGATTCATTAGGTTAAAATCAGGGGCATGCTGATAAATGTTTAACAACAGGATCTTCAAAAAAATGTGTACAATATGCTTTTTAAGTTTAATATACATTAAGATTTTCTCCATTTTCTTAAGCCTAGACAATGAAGAAAATAATAAAGCCCTGATTGCTAGCTTTTGCCAAGTTTTAAAGGCATAAACGCTAACATTGGAAGTTTATCTATTGACTCCTGTGAGCTGGTACCAGTTGGCTACAGCACACTCCTGGTTCAAGGCCACCTCTATTATTGAATACTTATGGCACTTTGGCCAAGTCATTTAACTCTTCTTGGCCTCAACTTTATCATCTATAAAAGTAAAGTATTGGACTAGCTGGCCTTGAAAGTTCTTCTCCAATTTTGCTATATCATGCCAATAAACCAAGAAAATTAGTCAAAGCAGTGACAACCAAATTCATTAGTTGCTGTAATTGGCCCTCAAACTTTATTGCCAACTTTGTGGGATCAGACTTTCTCTATTTCAATGAGAGTGCAGCTTTATTTATTTGAAAATAAAGCATACAATTGTTGTAGTACAGATTTAGAACTAGAAGGACTCTTACATGTCATGTTGTCCAAACCCCTGATTTTATAAATGAGGAAACAGGCCTAGAGAAGGTTAAGTGGATTGTTCAAATTCATGCAGGCCTTTGGCTTGGTCTGGAACCCTCTGATTCCAAATCCAGATCAGTTTCCAATGCAAGTCTAAGAAGCATAAGCTTAAACTTGTGAAACAGTTTACAATTTTCCCATTCCTTTCACATTTGATCTTGGGAAAACTCTGTGGGGATGGAAGGCGGAAAAGACCTCCATTTTACAAAGGAAGAAAATGAACATCAGTGTTGTATGGGACTTGCCCAAGGTGGTGATAAAGATAAAAGATAAGAGTTGAAACAAGAATCCTGATTTTTACATTCTTTTTAGAAGGAAATTTAAAAATTACAAGTATAATCATTAATATTTCTTCTAGCATCTTTAAGATTTAGGTATTAGCAAAGTGAGTAAAATGAAGTTCAGATAAGGTAACTATTTCTGTTCTGTCACATAGGGCATCTGTAACAGGAACAAGAATTTGTGAATGATATTTTCTATCTACTATGATGACCATGTCATCTCACCTTTGCAAACTAATATATGTAACATTTTCACTCTGCCACAGATTGCTGCTAAGTCATATGGTCCCCAGGATTAGCCTCTTCAGAATAAGTAGGCAAATACAATTTTGCTTTATCACTGAATATCACAGATGTCTCCTTTCACCTTTAAATTCTTCTAACACAGCTATGCATTGAATAGGGGGTATGGAATGGAGGGAAACACACACACACACACACACACACACACACACACACACACTTCTCAGCCCATTTTCTGTGCAGAAGTGGAGGTTCTTCAGCCAGTGCAGGAAAACAAAAACAAAGGTATTAAATCCAGTGCTTTATTTCCTTTGTTAGTTCTCTTAGCCATAAGAAGGATTTTGGGTACATACAATATTTATCAAATTTTTGTCCATGATGTTACTGTTTCCTTAGTCAGTAACCACAGTCTTAGAATGAATAAGTGAAAAAAGTGTTTGTTCAGTACCTACTGAATACCACATTGTACTCCCTGGGGATACAAATATAAAAGTAAAGAGTCCTCTGTCTTTATGGAGTTTATATTCCAATGGGGAGGGGAGGGAACTTTATTTAAAGGGAAGATGTATTAAGCTTTATTAAATTTTTTTATTTAAATTTATGTATTTAACATATTTGGTTTTCAGCATTGATTTTCACAACAGTTTGAATTACAAATTTTCTCCCCATTTCTACCCTCCCCCCCCTCCAAGATGGCCTATATTCTGGTTGCCCTGTTCCCCAGTCAGCCCTCCCCTCTATCACACCCCTCCCCTCTCATCCCCTTTTCCCTTCCTTTCTTGTAGGGCAAAATAAATTTCTATACCCCATTGCCTGTGTATCTTATTTTTTAGTTGCATGCAAAAATTTTTTTGTTTGTTTCTGAACATCTGTTTTTGAAACTTTGAGTTCCAAATTCTCTCCCCTCTTCCCTTCCCATTCACCCTCCCTAAGAAGTCGAGCACTACAACCTAGGTCACACATGTATCATTATGTATAACCCTTCCACAATACTCATGTTGTGAAAGGCTAACTACATTTTGCTCCTTCCCAACCCATCCCGCTTTATTGAATTTTCTCCCTTGACCCTGTCCCCTTTCCAAAGTGTTTGTTTTGATTACCTCCACACCCATCTGCCCTTCCCTCCATCATCCCCCCCCTTTATTTTTTTTATCTTCCTCCCTCTTCTTTCCTGTGGGATAAGATACCAAACTGAGTATGTATGGTATTCCCTCCTCAGGCCAAATCTGATGAGAGCAAGGTTCACTCATTCCCCCCTCACCTGCCCTCTCCCCTCCTCCCACAGAACTGCTTCCTCTTGCCACCTTTATGCTAGATAATCCACCCCATTCTATCTCTCCCTATCTCCCTCTCTCAGTATGTTGCTCTCTCATCCCTTAATTTCATTTTATTTCTTTTAGATATCTTCCCTTCATCTTCAATTCACCCTGTGTCTGTATATACATATATAAAAACACACACACATATATATATATACCTACATACATGTGCATACATGTACACATAGATACATACATACATACACATTCACCTATATATATATACATAAACATATATATGTATATATATATATATATGCATATTCCCTTCAACTACCCTAATACTGAGGTCTCATGAATCATACACATCATCTTTCCATGTAGGAATGTAACCAAAACAGTTCAACTTTAGTAAGTCCCTTGCGATTTCTTTTTCTTGTTCTTTTTCTTGATTACCTTTTCATGCTTCTCTTGGTTCTTGTGTTTGAAAGTTAAATTTTTATTTAGTTCTGGTCTTTTCACTGAGAAAGCTTGAAAGTCCTCTATTTTATTGAAAATCCATATTTTGCCTTGGAACATGATACTCAGTTTTGCTGGGAAGGTGATTCTAGGTTTTAATCCTAGCTCCATTGACCTCTGGAATATCGCATTCCAAGCCCTTCGATCTCTTAATGTAGAAGCTGCCAGATCTTGGGTTATTCTTATTGGGTTTCCACAATACTCAAATTGTTTCTTTCTGGCTGCTTGCAGTATTTTCTCCTTGATCTGGGAGGCTCTGGAATTTGGCGATAATATTCCTAGGAGATTTCTTTTTGGGATCTATTTGAGGAGGTGATCGATGGATTCTTTCAATTTCTATTTTGCCCTGTGGCTCTAGAATATCAGGGCAGTTCTCCTTGATAATTTCTTGAAAGATGGTATCTAGGCTCTTTTTTTGATCATGGCTTTCAGGTAGTCCAATAATTTTTAAATTATCTCTCCTGGATCTATTTTCCAGGTCAGAGTTTTTCCAAGGAGATATTTTACATTGTTTTCCATTTTTTCATTCCTTTGGTTCTGTTTTATAATATCCTGATTTCTCATAAAGTCACTAGCTTCCACTTGCTCCAATCTAATTTTTAAAGTAGTATTTTCTTCAGTGGTCTTTTGGACCTCCTTTTCCATTTGGCTAATTCTGCCTTTCAAGGCATTCTTCTCCTCATTGGATTTTTGGAGCTCTTTTGCCATTTGAGTTAGTCTGTTTTTTAAGGTGTTGTTTTCTTCAGTGTATTTTTCAGTATTTTTTTTGGGTCTCCTTTAGCAAGTCATTGACTTGTTTTTCATGGTTTTCTTGCATCCTTCTCATTTCTTTTCCCAATTTTTCCTCTACTTCTCTAACTTGCTTTTCCAACTCCTTTTTGAGCTCTTCCATGGCCTGGGACCAGTTCCTGTTTTTCTTGGAGGTTTCTGTTGTAGGCTCTTTGACTTTATTAATTTCTTCTGTCTGTATGTTTTGGTCTTCTTTGTCAGCAAAGAAAGAATGCAAAGTCTGAGACTGAATCTCGGTGCGTTTTCGCTGCCTGGCCATATTCCCAGCCAACTAACTTGACCCTTGAGTTTTTCAGTGGGGTACGACTGCTTGTAGATTACAGAGTTCTATGTTCCATGTTTGGTGGGGAGGTACCAGCTCTGCCACACCAGCACTGCTCCTTCCCCAACCCCCAACCCGAACTGGGCTTAGATCTTCGGCATGCTGTGCACCCCTGCTCTGATCTGCCAATTAATTCCTCCCACCAGGTGGGCCTGGAGGTGGAAGTAACAACAGCTGTAGCTGCCCCACCTCCGCTGCCCCCAGGGCTGGAAGCCAAACCGCGAACTCCTTCCACTCCCACAGCTTTTCCCACTAACCTTCTCCGCAGTCTTTGGTGTTTGTGGGTTGAGAAGTCTCGTAACTGCCGCAGCTCACTGAATTAGGGCGCTAGGGCCCCCTCCACCCAGCTTCTGGTCTGGATGGTCCACGCCACTCAGGCTGGGCTCCACTCCATTCCCAGCTCCCAGCTCCAAGCTCCGTGTGGGATAGACCTCACCCAGAGACCATCCAGGCTGTCCTGGGCTGGAGCCCTGCTTCCCTCTGCTGTTTTGTGGGTTCTGCCGTTCTAGAATTGGTTCAGAGCCATTTTTTATAAGTTTTTGGAGGGTCTTGGTACAGAGCTCACATTATTCCCTGTTTACCAGCCACCATATTGGCTCCGCCCCAAGCTTTATTAAATTTACAAGCACTTATTAAATACCTATAATGTGCCAGGTACTATGCAAAGTGTTTTAGAAATACTATCTTACTTTATCCTCACAATACCCCTGTTAGGCAGGTGCTGTTATCCCAAATTTTACATTTGCAGGAACTGAGGCAGAGGTTAAATAACTTGTCCATGGTCACACAGCTAGTAAGTCTCTGTGGCTAGATTTTAACTCAGGTCTTCCTGAGTCCAGGTCCAGCACTTTATCCACTGACTGCCTAGTTGCCAAAACGCATGGAAGGAATTATAGACAAAGAGATTCATTTTGACCTGGAAAGGTAAAGGGGTACTGAGTAGTTTATAGGAAAGTAGATTGAATAAATGAGTAAAAGAATTAATTAATGAAAAAAATAGTTATTAATCATGAAATTACCTGCCAAGCCATTTGTCAAAAGCTAGGGATACAAATACAAAAGGGAAGACAGGCTCTGTCTTTAAGGGACTTGTATTCTAGTAAGGGAGATAATCATCATAGTCAGTGATGGCAGAAGAGGTTTATTTTATTTTGGAAAGCTAAAAGGATTGTGAGTTGGACTGTAACCCTTTCCTGGGGCAATGGCAGAATTGCTTTGATTATGGTTCCAGAACTAGAATGGGAAGGGCAGGGGAACCAATCTGGACAGCAGGGCCTCTGGGCAGGAGTTGCACACAGGAAAGAGTTAAGACCTGTTGGGAATGATCTCTTGTTTAGCAGGTGAATTGGCCATAGAATTCAAAGGATGAGCAATGTCTTGGAAGTCTATATAATCTATCCCTCCTCACATGGTCAACAGTATCTCTGAATAAACCTGATAAAGTTTCATAAAGTTTGTTTTAATAACTCCTGGTCTCCTAGTTCCTTATCCCCCTTTCATTAACTTCCTCCCCCACCAAGAAGAGATTCCAATGTTAACATGCCAATGTTACAGAATCACAGAGTTGGAAGAACCTCAAAGGCAATCTGACCGAGTGGACATTAAGCCTTTGTTTGAACATCTACAGTGAAAGGGAATCCATGACCTCTGCAAGCAGCCCATTCCCCTTTGAAAAAGCTTTAATTATTAGGAAGTTTTCCTTACATCAAGTCTAAATTTATCTCTTTGTAACTTCTCAGCATCATTCACAATTCTTCCTTCTCAGCCCAAGCAGAACAAGTATAAACTGTCTTCCACATGAGATCCATTCAGAAACTTGAAGACACATCCCCACTGTCTTTTCTTCTCTAGGCTAAATATCTCCAGTAGTTTCAACTAATTCTCATGTGACATGAAGTAGATCCCGTTCTTGCTGATCCTGGTTGCTCTCAAGATAGCCCTGTCTTATTAATGTCCATTAATCTTCAGAGCGGGTCTGATCAGAGCACAAAACAGTGGGACCATCAGTTCTTCAGTTTTGGATACTTCTTAATGAAGCCACAGATCTCATTGACTTTCCTGGCTGGCAAAATACACTGTTGACTTTATTCAGCTTGTGATTGTGGAGGAATGTATAAAAACTGTGCTGTGAACTTGGGACTAACATCTCTCCTCCTTCCAGAACTTGGTCCCACCTAGATATTCTGATGAGATAAATTAGAGACCTCCCCATGGAGATGGTCTGATGTGAATAACTATGGAGAAAAACAGAATAAACCTGATATTCAACAACTAATAAGATAAGTTTGTTATAATCCAAAGGTTGAAACATTATCCCCCAAATTGCCTGACATCTTTTCTCTATTACTTAACCTAGCAAATAAGGAAAGTGTCTGAGAAGCTTAACCTGAACGTATCCTTTTGCTGCTTGCCCTAAGGCTGTATAAAACCATATATATTTGTGGAGTTGTTAGCCACCTGGCCACTGCCCATTAGCTGATGCTAATTAAACATTCTATCTTCTAGTTTTGCCCCTTGATTTACTGACCTTTAGTAAAATGGATATAGGTGGGAGGGATTACTCTACAGGAGAATCCTGGGATCTCTGGGTTGAGGAATTCCCAGCACAATGCAATAAAAATTCTCCAGATATATTTCAGGCAAACTGCTGGTAAGTTATGACTGCTCTATCTTACACATGTGAAACTGATCTCTGAAATAAAGTGTGACTATAGAATATCTGTATTATATTTTACATTATTCAGGTCAAAGAAAGATTCTAGCCCATACTGATCTTTCTGGATACTAATTCTGTCATTAAACAAGTTAGTTACAATACAGCCAATGTGATACCCACAGCGGCTGCTACGAATATGCCAGCATATTTACAGGTTTGAATCACAAGAAATGACAGACTCTATAGCTCAAAGATGAAACCAAGACACCTATTCAGACACCAGAATGCCAAATCCATCATAGTAATAAAGAAGTCTATACACATTACAGATGCAGACAGCACTGCCATTCCCAAGACTTCCCTCTGTCAGACCTCCCCACAAACAAGCTCCCTTAAGCAAAAGTACTCCCTCTCTCACTCATCCTAGCTGCTCTGTGTGTCTCTCTCTCCCAGCTCTGACTGCTCTGTCTCACTTCCTGCTCCACCCATTCAGCAAGCTGCTCCTACCACAGGCTCCATGTGACCCAGGCTCATGTGACTCAGGCTTCCATGTGACTGGCTCAATGTAGGTCACATAGGCCTATTAATGGATGGGAAAGATCTCCCTGTTCCTGTTAACATAACAGTTACATTTTCTAGCTTCATACATTTTTTAAATGTGCCATCTATCCTTTAATCCAAGTCATAGACTTTAAGAGATATTAAAAGAGAACTAGGACAAACATAGAGTTCTAGGATATTCCACTGGAGGCTTACTTCTAAGTTGATGGTGACACATTAATAACTTCTGTTTGGACCTATTCCTTCAAATATTTCTGAAGCTACATAATTAACTATTATCTAGCCTGAAACTTCCCATTTTTTCCCACAAAAAATAGCATCAGATAATTTATCAAATTCTTTGCTAAAAGCTAGATAAACTGTGCAGCATTGACTTAATTTTACAGGTTAGTTCTTAACAAGAAAAAAAAGAAATACAATTACAGTTATCTATTCTACTTGGCTGGTGTTAGGGGTATGGCATCCACAATCTGGAAAATCCATGTAAAATTTTTTGGCTTTCCTTTTGTAACAGAAGAAGTCTGAATTTTTGCATGTAGTCTGCTGGCTCTACCATTCTTTTTGCAAACTTTAACTGTTTTTTTTAACTTATTGTAATTTTAAAAAGGAAATTGTATATATTTATAGTATTAGAACATAAAATATATTATTATAAAATACTATACATATTTTTAATACATTTCTGAGTTTCTAAACATTTTCCTGTGCCACATGCAGGTCTTCATTTGCTATCTGTAGTTTTTACAAAACTTCCCCAAAATTTCCATTTAATTTTTTTATGCCGACTTGCTATATATATCAGAATTATGATGGGCAAAGTTGAGATGTGGAAGTGATTACTATCGTGAGACTACTTGTTCTTGATAAAGTAGTCCAAGGTTTTTGTTTTGTAATCACTCCTTGCTTTGCAAATGTTTGATAACAATCTCTTTAATAATACATTCTAGATTCTTCCAGGACTGGAAGTCTGACTCCCTATTTATTGGAGACTCCATTTTGTTTCCTTTTGTGAAAATTTGAAAAAAAAAATCTTTCAATTCTGAGGTGTCTCTCCAACTTTCCATGATATTTCAGAGCTCACTGACAGAGGCTCAGCAACTATATCTGTCAATAATTTTAAAAACTATTTGATTCAGCTTATTTGAACAAACCCAGAAATTTATAAATGCCTCCTCATATATTTAGTGTGTTTTCTTCTTTCTTGAGATATTTTAAGTCTGATCAAAGGACTTTCTGTTACAGAATTAGATTCAGAGGTTTTTAGCTGATATCAGAGGGAAGCTAGGTAGAAGAGTGGATAGAGTGCTAGCCCTGTAGTCAGGATGACCTGAGTACAAATCTAGCCTCAGATACTTGCAGTTGTGTGACTTTTGGGTAAGTGACTTAACGCTGTTTGCTTCAGTTTCCTCGTCTGTAAAAAAATGGACAAGGAAATGGCAAACCACTCAGGTATCTTTGCCAAGAAAACTGCAAAATGGGGTCATGAAGAGTTGAACATGATTTATTGACTGAAAAAAAGCCAATAGATAGAAATGTTCTCTCCAGCTTTCTTCCAAGTAGACACTTTCTTGATACTTCCCATTCTTCTTTCTAACCAGACTAACATACTGGCCACTTGCCTTCTTTTTTTAAAAAGCTGTAGTCAGTATTAAGAGGAAAAATATACAATGGAGCATTTATATTCAATGTTGATCTCTTTTTTCATATATTACAATAATTTGAATATAGGCTTAATTAAATTTTATCTGTATTATTTATGAAAAAGGTTACTTAATTTAAAAAAAAACACAATTACAACTACTAAAGAGAACAAGCTTCAGTACCATATGTGGATCAATCATATCAATACATAGAGTACACCTAAGCCCACTAGAAGGAGCCGGGATTTCCTCTCTTCCTTCTCTACTGTTCAGTGACTTGGAAGGATAACTTCTATATATGGGCATGCTTTAGGCATGGCATCTAACTAGCAGAAATTGTTAGCAGTCTCATAGCTCCCACCTACCTATCTAATCTTAGTCGATATTGATCCCCTTCATGGAATCTCTGTTTTCCTCAAACTACCTTGCTCAACCTCCCACCTCCATAGTTTTTTTTTTTTTTTTATAGACGCTCTCTTATGTCTGGAATATACTTTCTTCTGTCTGCTTCCTAGAATCCTCAACTTTATTTAAACACAACATAGATGTCACCTCCTATATGAAGTAAAATTTCTCAGATCTCTTAGGTTACTACTGCTATCTCCCATGAAAATGGAAACTCCTTGAGAGTGGAGGCTACTTCCATTCTGGCCTTTGTATACCCAGTCTAGCCCAATGCCTGTATTTCACAGGATAGGAAGTGAAATGGTAATTTCATTAGTATAAGGAAATCCTAGGTGAGGAAACTCCCTCCCAACTTTCTCTGCCAATTATATTCTTAGTAGCCTAGATCACTGAAGGTTAAATGACTTGCATAAGTCACATAGCCAGTATGTGTCAGAGGTTAAACTTGAATCCAGGTCTTCTAAGCTTTGAGGCCAGCCCTCACAATAATGTAGTCTCTCAAAGGACTTCATTGATACTTAATGATTCTTTCATAAATTGCATTGTGTGGAATTGGATTGAATAATCTTAACTATTCTCCCTTCCACCAAGTGTACAGAATAGTAGCTTTAAAAACCCTGGAACAGCTGAGAGCTGTCCATTTTATTGACAGACACCAACTCTCAAAGAAGTAAAGTCCATTATCATCTGTGATAATCACATCTGAACTTGGGGAATCTCTTGAAGCTGGAGAATAAAGGGAGACCCTGATATTTTATGTGGCCAGAGGATGACTGGAGCAGGTCTGAAAACTTTAGTGACAGGAAGTCCTCAATCTGATATATATTACTAGAGATGAGATGTAAGGCAGGGAGTATTGTAATTCTTAACACACTGAGAAGATCCTTGAGATTTTTGGTTTTTGTTTATCCTTTGCCTTGGAAGAAAATTCCACACCAATAATAAAGTTTTGTTTTAGCAGAGAAGGTTATTTGACTGTTTGTTCAAAAGACAACTTAGCCCTGTAGCTAATCCATAGAAAACATTACTTTTATTTTGTTGGGGAGGGCAGGAGGGGGCCCTGCTGTGAGTGATAGGGAATCCTAAAAGGAACCCCAATAGAATAAGATTAATATCTGGTGATTTCTACTGGAAGCAATAGGAAACTACACCACTGGAACCATTCCACTAAACAGGAGGCTGAGGGCAGATACCAGACAGTACTTGAGAACAGTGCAAAAAACCATTTTGAGAGAATTATAGGTGAGAATCTTCTCCATATTCAGGAACATAAGTGACTGTGAATTTCCACAGATATCTTGGGAGGACATTGCACATGGAAGTTTTATTGTTTATTTTCCTAGGTTTCAGGTCTGTTTTTTTCTTATTTTCTCATTTAAACACATTCTTTTAAAAAAAAAAAACATTATGAACTACTGTAACAACAATGTTGATAGCAGCTGCTGTGGAGGTGAAAGACCAACAACAAAAGCAACAACAAGAGCACACAGGAGGGCTGCTAGCACAGATTCTTTAATCTGCTTTGCTAAGGAAAGCATCTTTAAGGGGTTAACAATCTTACTTTAATTAAACAATCATATATCCTCCACTTAGTTCAGGGGGAAAAAGTCAGCACCTTGAACTTCGGAGCAAATACAAACAGAATTTACAGAGACAATATAAACAGATCAACAGACAGATTTCTGTCTGACCAAATTGCAATACATAGTTACCAGAGAAGCACCAACATCTGGGCTTTTCAATGCTGGGGGCTAGGAGGAGGCTTTCAATGGCTACCCAGAGTGTGATCATCAGCACTCTTTCAATGAGCGTACCCCCAAAAGCAAAACACTAACCTCTGAGTATATATCTATATACTTCTTCAGGGTCAAAAGGTGTCACAAAAAAAATAACACAATTGGTGTTATTTTTCATTTTTTTTGGGGGGGCAGGGCATTTGGGGTTAAATGACTTACCCAAGGTCACAAATCTAGTACATATGTCAAGTGTCTGTGGCAGGATTTGGACTCAGGTCCTCCTGACTCCAGGGCCAGTGCTCTACTCACTGCGCCACCTAGCTGCCCCACTTGGTGGTATTTTTATGAGTGATATCAGGGAGTGATTTAAGATTTTCTAAACATGAATGCAAAGGCAAACAAAACAAAACAATAACAAAGACAAAGAAATGCTAAATTTCCCCAAAGAATGTGATCTTTTGTTCCACTAGAGTCTCTCATGGGTAGGTTTACAATCCTTCCCACATTTTCTTATTTTATCCTTATCACTACTCCAGATGATAAATAAACCAGGCGTTGTCATCCTTGTTTTATAGATGGGAAAACTAAGTCTCAGAGAACTTACGAGACTTGCATAAGAGTACATATATGAATGGCAGGAGACAGGATTAGGAATTGGAAGTTTTATATTTACTCCACTCCTCTTTCCTGGATACCACACTGTCTCAGTGCTTCTTTCCTTTTCTCCCTACTTTGTCTCTCAGATATATCTACTACCGAACATTTATTTTTATTCAAGTTACTATTTGTCTTTGACAGTTATATTTTAAAATTAAGGCTTATCCCCAATTTGGATGTTTCTCATGCCTATAATTATAATTAGAAATATTTAGGGAATTCCTTTTTAGGAAACAGAGTTCATATCTTCAAAATCACAAAAAATCTTGTATTTTACTTAGTGCATAGTGTTTTATTTAAGGTCAAATGATCCAGCAACACCCTTAGGCATTGCTTTCTTGCTTTGATTAATGACCTCATTTCCACTGAATTTTGTTGCACCATGTCAGTCTTGAACAGAAGAAATTACTATCCCAATATATGAAGCCAATCATGTTTGCAATAATGAAAATTAGTCAACGTTGCATTATTCCTAAGTTTTGAGAGTGCTAACTTCCTTTGAAAGCATGGGCCAGTCTTTTGTGCAATATGGACTTTGTATAGTATAGAAGCTAAAGTTTTCTTTAACAATAAAAACTGCATACATTTTTTTTACTCAACAGTTGTCAAATGATAAAAATTTTTCAATACCTGAAAACTTCAGCTTGAGCTATTCCAAGGTTTCAAGAAATTCATTCTAAAGAAACAGCAAGAAAGTAGATGATCTCAGAGCAAACATGATACTTAAGAATTAATCCATATAAATGAGCAAATATATCCTTCAGATTCCATTATATTGGAGGTTTTACTGTAAAACAACTGCCCTGATAATTGGGTTTTTTGATGGATCTCACTGGTACAGATACAGGTTCCACTGAGGCATATTGGAACCCTTTCAAGCCTCCTCATTCTATGCTATTCTATGCCATAAATCTTTTGTATAAGATCCACCCAATGCCCTGATGGTCTTCCTTTAGTTCTTTTATTTCAGAGATGTCAGTTCAACAAAATGAGCACTCAAAATTTTGGCATTCCTATGGGTATTATTTATTATCCATGAAGGGCTGACCTTTCTCAGCACTCTAACAAATAAAGAGTAAGATATGGTACCACCCAGGGAGCTTATTATCTGAATTTATGTTCTATGAATACTTCTTGCTTTATTTTATAAATATGTACCAGGAAATTTGCAAAGAAATACCAGTGCAAACTGGACCTGGGTTCAAATTCTTCCTCTTTTTTGTAATGGTAAGCAATGTAGGACTTTTTGCTGTTTTATTTTCTTTTGGAGTGCTTCTCAGCAGTAAGGCAATCAACTCCCTTTGATTGAGTCTTGCCTTTGTTTCATTCAAAAAAATCTTTGATTGAATCAAAAGTCTTGGATGACTTGCTTAAGTCACAAGAAAGCCTTAGTCACATGAGTTTGAGTCACATGGTTGTGACACCCTCTGACCCTGAAGAACTGTATATATACTCTGAGGTTCGTATTTTGCTTTGGAAGCTCACTCATTGGAAGAATGTTCCTGCAATTTGGCCAGAGGAGACTCTGGGTAGCTGTTAAGGAGCCCCCGGCTTCAAAAACCCAGATATTGGTGCTTCTCTCTCTGGTAACTATTTATGTATTGTTATAGACAGACAGAAGCTCTGATGTCTGATGATTTGTGTTATTTTCTCTGTTTATATAATTTCTTCTTGTAATTTCTATTTGTGTTTTCTCTGAAATTCAGGGTGCTGACTTTTCCCCCTGAACTAAGTGAATGATATATGCATGTTTAATTAAAGGGAGATTGTAAACTCCTTAAGATTGCTTTCCTTAGAAAAGAAGATCAAAGAACCTGTGCTAGAAGCCCTCCTGAATGATGGTGTTATTGGCCTTATACCATCACAACAGCTATAAATAACATTGTTGTTACACTGTCATTACTACACATTTAGCCCATCCAATCATATATCATGGGATTTAGAGCTTGGAGGAACCTTATTCATCAGCTAGTTCAATTCCCAAATTTCGCAAAATGAAATTTAGAGAGGTCAAGTCATCTGACCACACTTGGGTGATTGCCTAATTGGTAAGTGACAGAGAGCCCAGAATTGAAGTTAGGTCCATTGACTCAAAATTGATTGCCCTTCAACTACACTATGGTACTTGCTCTATAATTCACTTCTCTGGATCTCAGTTTCCTCAGATGTAAAATGAAGGACTGAACCAGGTGATTTTTAAAGTTTCTTTCAACTTTAATATTCTCTGATTCTAAATTAAAATGCCTTTTCCCATTGAATTAACTCCTGAGATGCCTTATCTTCAATTCTGACTGTTCTTCAATTCTCAGTGATTCCTATTTTAGCTTAATATCTCTCTATTCCTTCCCCTCTACTATTCTCACAGGAAAATACTTGATTGTCTTTAAGTAAACATTCAAATGTACTAGGGAACTTTCATTCATGTGCTGAAACTTGTTTTTAACATGAATTATCAGCATCTAATTAACCTTTATTTTAAAAAAAATCCAGCAATTGTTTGTCAGGTTTTCTTAAAGTAAGGCACAACTCTATTCCAAACTTTACAATGATGATGATAATACAATAGCATTCATCACCTTTTCTTCTATAGTTACAGTGGCAGAAATGAAGGAAGTGGTAAATAATCACATGATATTTAGATTGTCTCTAAATATTAACTTCTTGATATTCTAAATGGAAACATCTTATTCAGTAAACAGTGAGTCTGAAAGAAATGAAATATATCAATATTAATATTTACAATTAAAGGAACCAGAAGAGAGAAGGAAGTTGTAGGGAATCCAAGTTCCTCTGCAGAGAGGCAATTAAAGGAGTTGGTGGAATTGGTTTTATAGCATGTCCAAAGGCAAGTCAAATTCATTTCATAGGACACTTGCTCATCTCATCTTGCAGAGTCCATGATGAAGATTTATAAAAAGACTACTTTGTAAACAAGTAGCTTGATAGGTAGTGAGAGATAGTGAGAGGGCTAGCAGTACCCTATAATTTC
Source organism: Trichosurus vulpecula (assembly GCF_011100635.1). Lineage (NCBI taxonomy): Eukaryota > Metazoa > Chordata > Mammalia > Diprotodontia > Phalangeridae > Trichosurus > Trichosurus vulpecula. The sequence continues at coordinate 206,140,475 of NC_050574.1, read as the reverse complement.
ATTGGGAAATTCCTGTATGAGGAGACTCCCTCTATCATTCTAGCTAGATACCTATTCTGCAAATTATAGTCTTCAGTAACTGCCTAGAACACTAGGAAGTTAAGTGATTTGCCCAGGGTCGTAGGCAGTATGTGTTAGAAGCAGGACTTGAACCCACATGTTCTTGACTCTTTATAATACTAGGCTGTTTCTAAGAGTGATTGATACACCAAAAAAAAAAAAAGATGAAGAAAAGAAAAGAAAAAAGGGAATGAGATAGATGCCACCTCACTCTGGAAGTTTACTTCCCCCTTCTACTTCTCATATGTCCCCATTCCTCATGCTCCAGGATCTTTCTGCCATGCCATATAAGTCTCATACTAGAAGTATGTGCTGCCTCTGTAGCCCCTTATCCATTGGCTGGTTCCACCAATGGCCATCATTGTAAAGAAAATGTCAGGGGTCAGAGCCAAGATGGAAGTTGGAAAGCAGGGACTTGCTTAAGCACTCCCCCAAATCCCTCCAAACACCTGTAAAAATGGCTCTGAACAAATTCTAGAGCTGTGGAACCCATGAAATAGGGGAGGGAAGCAGGTCTTCACCCCAGGATGGCCTGGATGGTCACTGGGAAGGGTCTATTGCACGGTGCTGGGAGTGGAGCACAGCCCAGCATGGGCCACACTAGGACCAACCAGACTGGGAGTTGGTCTGGAGTAGGCCTTAAGGCAATGAATCATTGAGCTGTGGCAGTTACCAGACCTCTCAACCCACAAATGCCAAAGACCAAGGAGAAGCTAGTGGGAAAACTCCTTGATTGGGTTAGAAAGCAGTTCAGTCACCTGGTGGCAGAGGTAGTGTGGCTGTGGTGGCAGCAGCAGCAAGAAGCTCCTACAGCTGCTTCCAGAGCTCAAGTGTTAGTTGCTTCAGGAGTCCCTGGCTCACACAGTGGGAGGAATCAAGCATCAGACCAGAGCGGGAGTGCAGGGCTTGCTTTGCCCTGCTTGGATCTGGATCGCAATCCTGGTTGGCAGTTCTTGGGGGAGGAGGAGCCCTGGTGTGACAGAGCTTGTGGTGACAGTGGAGTAGAAGTAGCTCTGAAAACAGCAGCACAGCCACTAAAACGTGGGACAAAGCACTCTCTACCCTAAAAGCAGCCATACTCTGACAAAAAGCTCAAAGGTCAAATAGGTGGCTGGGAAAATGGCCAGCCAGCAAAAAAGGACTCAGATTCAGACTCAGACTCAGATTCTAGAATCTTTTCTTTTTTTGCTGACAAAGAAGATCAAAACATACAACCAGAAGAAGTCAACAAAGCCAAAGAGCCTATATCAAAAGCCTCCAAGAAAAATATGAATTGATCTCAGGCCATGGAAGAGCCCAAAAAGGATTTGGAAAAGCAAGTTAGAGAAGTAGAAGAAAAATTGGGAAGAGAAATGAGAGAGATGTAAGAAAACCATGAAAAACAAGTCAATGACTTGCTAAAGGAGAACCAAAAAATACTGAAGAAAATGACATCTTAAAAATACACTAACCCAAATGGCAAAAGAGCTCCAAAAAGCCAATGAGGAGAAGAATGCCTTGAAAGGCAGAATTAGCCAAATGGAAAAGGAGATCCAAAAGACCACTGAAGAAAATGCCACTTTAAAATTAGATTGGAGCAAGTGCAAGCTAGTGACTTTATGAGAAATCAAGATATTATAAAACAAAACCACAGGAATGAAAAAATGGAAGACAATGTGAAATATCACATTGTAAAAACCATTGATCTGGAGAATAGATCCAGGAGAGATCATTTAAAGATTATTGGACTACCTGAAAGCCATGATCAAAAAAGAGCCTAGATATCATCTTTCAAGAAATTGTCAAAGAAAACTGCCCTGATATTCTAGATCCAGAGGGTAAAATAGAAATTGAAAGAATCCACTGATCTCCTCTTGAAAAAGATCCCCCTCCAAAAAAACTCCTAGGAATATTGTTGCCAAATTCCAGAGTTCCCAGATCAAGGAGAAAATAATGCAAGCAGCCAGAAGGAAACAATTTGAGTACTGTGGAAACACAATCAGGATAACACAAGATCTAGCAGCTTCTACATTAAGGGATTGAAGGGATCGGAATATGATATTCTTGAGGTCAAAGGAGCTAGGATTAAAACCAAGAATCACCTACCCAGCAAAATTGAGTATCATGCTCCAAGACAAAAATATGGATTTTCAATAAATTAGAGGACTTTCAAGCTTTCTTGGTGAAAAGACCAAAGCTAATAGAAAATTTGACTTTCAAACACAAGTATCAAGAGAAGCATGAAAAGGTAAACACGAAAGAGAAATCATAAGGGACTTACTAAGGTTGAACTGTTTTGTTTACATTCCTACGTGGAAAGATGATGTGTGTAATTCATGAGACCTTTCTCAGTATTAGGGTAGTTGAAGGGAATATACATGTATATAGACAGAGGGCACCAGGTGAGTTGAATATGATGGGATGATATCTAAAAAAATCAAATTAAGGGATGAGAGAGGAATATATTGAGAGAGGGAAAAATGGAGAGATAGAATTGGGCAAATTATCTCACATAAAAGTAGCAAGAAAAAGCAATTCTTTTGGAAGGGAAGAGGGGGCAGGTGAGGGGGAATGATTGAATCTTGCTCTCATGAGATTCGACTTGAGGAGGGAATAACATGCACACTCAATTCGATATCTTACCCCACAGGAAAGTAGGGGGAAGAAGTTAAAAAGGGGGGATGATAGAAGAGAGGGCAGATTGAGCAGGAGGTAATCAAAAGCAAACACTTTTGAAAAGTGACAGGGTCAAGGGAGAAAATTGAATAAAGGGGGACAAAACAGGATGGAAGGAAATATAGTTAGTCTTTCACAACATGAGTATTGTGGAAGTGTTTTACATAATGATACATGTGTGGCCTATGTTGAATTGTTTGCCTTCTTAGGGAGGGTGGGTGGGAAGGGAAAAGGGGAGAGAGTTTGGAACTTAAAGTTTTAAATCAGATCCTTAAAAGAAAAAGTTATTTTTGCATTCTACTGAGAAATAAGATACATAGGAAATGGGGCATAGAAATCTATCTTACCCTACAAGAAAGTAAGGTGAAAAGGGATTGGAGGGGTGTGTGACATAAAGGAGCTCAGACTGGGGAATGGGGCAATCAAAATATATGCCATCTTGGAGTGGGGGGAGGGTAGAAATGGGGAGAAAATTTGTAACTCTGAAGCCTGTGGAAATCAATGTTGAAAACTAAAATATTAAATAAATAATACAATTTTTAAAAATCCTTTGCTCAATAAATTAAATTTATTCTTAGACCAAAAAAGTCTAAGCCAGCCAGGTCTTCATTTTCCTCTTGGTTCCATGCCTATATTTCTAGAATTTCACTACCATGGCCCCACTTGAATACTTGATCTGCATACTGCTTACTCCTCCTTACTTTCCAACCCCACTTCCCTCTGTCAGTTTCCTTATATGTGTTATTTCCACCCATTAGAATGGAAGCTCCTTGAGGGTAGAAGCTGTTTTTTCTATTTGTATTTTTATTTTAAGTGTTTAGCATAGTGTCTGCCACATAGCTTAATAAATGTTGACAACAGCATTTTTAAAACATAGAGAAGAAAAAGTACGAAAGGTGGACACAAATGGAGCAATTTATTACAGCTTTGTAAAATTATGATTTTAAACTTTGAGACTAATAAATTCACAGTTTCACATACAAATCTCCTTTCTTATTATTTCTATATTGAAATATTGCTTTTTTATTGCTAAGTTCATAATTAAAAATAAAAATTTTACAAGATAACCGTTTATATATAAGGAAGTAGAGAAATCCAACAAACTAGAGACCTTACAAATGAAAATATTCCATGCTTTAATATTTGGTTATTACAATGCAAAAATGGACAGAGGGAAAAGTGGTCAAGTAACTGATGGAAAACATGACTTAGGAAAAGAAATGGCAAAAGTCAAAGGCTTGTAAGCTATCTCTAATGCTCACACTAATATGTCATGACATTTTAAGAAGGTAGTTAAGAGTTCCTAGGCAGGGAGAAAGCATATTACATTGAATAAAATGAAACTTATTTTGACTTCAAAGACTGGAAGTGAGTGATTACTGATGTGGAAGTTATTTCTGAATCACCTGTAGGTGCAAATTTAGAACACCTACTTGTTAGTGAAAAAAGTAAAGGCAACATCAAATTAGAATTTAAAAAAAGAAATGAGAAGTTATTGTATGTAATTGAAGCAATTCTGGCTTCATTTAAGCAAGGTTTTTATCATTATAATCGTTATATTATATTATATTATATTATATTATATTATATTATATTATATTATATTATATTATATTATATTATATATTATATAATATATATATATATGTTATATATATATTATATATAATATAATATATTATATATTATATTATAATCATTACTATTAATTCTAATTTAATATAGGAACTTATATAGTACTTTGATTTTGTAAGGTGCTTTGCAAATATTATTTCATTTGATCCGAACAACAACCTGGGAGATGGGTGGATGCCATTATTATCCCCATTTTAAAGATGAGGTTAAATGACTTGCTGAGGTTCACACCGATAGTAAATGTCTAAAACTAAATATATTCATATTAACTGGTTTTCCTGGCTTTAGCACTCAATCTGCTTACTGTACCACATAGTAACCTTTTTATGGATCTAAAAAAATAAGGGAATGGATAAAGAACAGCCATAAACACATACAGAAGACTCATCATCCTAAGAAGGTTTAACTGATATAAATCAATGATCACAATAAGGAGACCAACAGACTCTAGAAAGTCTCAATAAGGCAAATATTTGATATCTTTGCCAGACAACAGATTTAACATGAAGTGCCAACATGCAGTGATAGAAAGACTTTATCCCTCAGCAGTTTCTACAAGGTTGAAATCATATCTGATCTAAAATCTCTATGTGTATAAAATCCCTTCTTGAAAAAGGTACAAGAATGGAATGGGGGAGCGGAGCCAGGATGGCAGCTGAAAAGCAGGGACTTGCATGAGCTCCTCACCAGGTCCCTCCAAAAACATATAAAAATGTCTCTGAACAAATTCTAGAACTTCAGAACCCACAAAATAGCAGAGGGAAGCAAGGGTCCAGCCCAGGACAGCCTGGATGGTCTCTGGGTAAGGTCTATCGTGCATGGAGCAGAGGGTTCTTGGGGAAGGAGGAGTGCTGGTGTGTCAGAGCTGGCTGTATAGAAATAGCTCTGAAATCAATGCATATCCCCTCAAGCTTGGAACAAAGTACTCTTTACTCTACAAGCAGTCATACCCTGATGAAAAACTCAAGGGTTAACTTAGTTAGCTGGGAACATAGCCAGGCAGTGAAAACAGACTCAGATTCAGACTCAGACTTTGGAATCTTTCTTTGGTGACAAAGAAGACCAAAATATACAGCCAGAAAAGGTAAACAAAGTCAAAGAGCCTACATCAAAAGCTTCCAAGAAAAACAGGAACTGGTCTCAGGCCATGGAAGAGCTCAAAAGGGATTTGGAAAAGCAAGTTAGAGAAGTAGAGGAAAAATTGGGAAGAGAAATGAGGGTGATGTGAGAAAACCATGAAAAACAAGTTAATGACTTGCTAAAGGAGAACCAAAAAATCCTGAAGAAAACAACACCTTAAAAAATAGACTAACTCAAATGGCAAAAGAGTTCCAAAAATCCAATGAGGAGAAGAATGCCTTGAAAGGCAGAATTAGCCAAATGGAAAAGGAGGTCCAAAAGACCACTGAAGAAAATACTACCTTAAAAATTAGATTGGAGCAAGTGGAAGCTAGTGACTTTATGTGAAATCAAGATATTATAAAGATATTATATCAAGATATTATAAAACAGAACCAAAGGAATGAAAAAATGAGAGACAATGTGAAATATCTCATTGGAAACACCGCTGACCTGGAAAATAGATCCAGGAGAGATAATTTAAAAATTATTGGACTACCTGAAAGCCATGATAAAAAAAGAGACTAGATATCATCTTTCAAGAAATTATCAAGGAGAACTGCCCTAATATTCTAGAGCCAGAGGGTAAAATAGAAATTGAACGAATCCATAGATCAAAAATATCCCAAAAAGAAAACTCCTAGGAATATTCTTGCCAAATTCCAGAGCTCCCAGGCCAAGGAGAAAATACTGCAAGCAGCCAAAAAGAAACAACTTGAGTATTGTGAAAAAACAATCAGGATAATACAGGATCTAGCAGCTTCCACATTAAGGAACCGAAGGGCTTTGAATACAATATTCTGGAGGTCAATGAAGCTAGGATTAAAACCAAGCAAAACTGAGTATCATGCTCCAAGGCAAAATATGGATTTTCAACAAAATAGAGGACTTTCAAGCTTTCTCAGTGAAAAGACCAGAGCTGAATAGAAGATTTGACTTTCAAACACAAGAATCAAGAGAAGCATGAAAAGGTAAACAAGAAAGAAAAATCATAAGGGACTTACTAAAGTTGAACTGTTTTGTTTACATTCCTACATGGAAAGATGATGTGTATGATTCATGAGACCTCAGTATCATAGTAGGTAAAAGGAATATGCATATATGTGTGTGTGTGTGTGTGTGTGTGTGCGTGTGTGTGTGCATGTGTGTGTGTCTATGTATGTATATATGTAGGTGTGTGTATACATATATATGCATATATATGCATATATATATTAATATATATATATATATATATATATATATATATATATATATATATATATATATATAGAGAGAGAGAGAGAGAGAGAGAGAGAGAGAGAGAGAGAGAGAGAGAGAGAGACAGAGGGCACAGGATGAGTTGAATATGAAGGGATGATATCTAAAAAAATAAAATCAAATTATTGGATGAGAGGAATATATTGAGAGAGGGAGAAAGGAGGAGATAGAATGGGGTAAATTATCTTGCATAAAAGTGGCAAGAAAAAGCTGTTCTGTAAGAAGAGAAGGGGGGCAGGTGAGGAAGAATGAGGAAATCTTGCTCTCATTGGATTTGACCTGAGGAGGGAATAACATACACACTCAACTGGGTATCTTACTCCATGGGAAAGAAGGAGGAAGAAGATAAAAAAGGGGGCATGATAGAAAGGAGGGCAGACAGGGGGAGGAGGTAATCAAAAACAAACACTTTCAAAAAGGGACAAGGTCAAGGGAGAAAATTCAATAAAGGGGGATAGGTTTGAAAGGAGCAAAACATAGTTAATCTTTCATAGCATGAGTATTGTGGAAGGGTTTTACATAATGATACGCATGTGGCCTATGTTGAATTGCTTGCCTTCTTAGGGAGGGTGGGTGGGAAGGGAAGAGGGGAGAGAATTTGGAACTCAAAGTTTTAAAAACAGACATTCAAAAACAAAATAAAAGTTTTTGCATGCAACTAGGAAATAAGATCCACAGGCAATGGGGCATAGAAATTTATCTTGCCCTACAAGAGAAGAAGGGAAAGGGGGATGGGAGGGGAGTGGGGTGACAGAAGGGAGGGCTGACTGGGGAATGGGGCAACTGGAATATACCCCATCTTGGAGTGCATGGGAGGGTAGAAATGGGGAGAAAATTCATAATTCAAACTCTTGTGAAAATCAATGCTGAAAACTAAACACATTAAATAAATCAAAAAAAAATAAAATAAAAAAGAAGCACAAAAATAAAAAAAAAAGAATGGAATGGGGTGTGGAGGGGTTGCAACTGATAAGTCTATTGGAAATTCCTTCTGCTAGTTACATAGGTACCTATATGGCTCAGAGAATATCAATGTCTCATGGTGTTTTTGTTTGTTGAATATCTATCTATCTATCTATCATCTATCCATCCATCCATCCATCCATCCATCCATCCATCCATCCATATACCTCTCTCTCTCTCTCTCTCTGTGCATATATACTTACAAGTTAATTAGAGTTTGTTACATAGAGCAAAATCACACTTAAAATTTCTATGCCAGTTCTAAAATGCCTATTATACTCACTCTGATCTACTGTTCAGTTAGATAGTCCATAACTATGGATTAGTGGGTAGATATGGTATGCCTACAGAGTGTGTGTGTGTGCAGGGTGTGTGTGTATGTGTGTGCCCAGACATTTCTTGGTCAGACATTATAGATAGTGAATTGGGACCAAGACTGAGCAGTAGAAGAAGAGGAGCAAGTTACATTAGTTTTTGAAACTCGCCATTGTTTCTGCTGACCCTGAGCTGCTCCCTGAAATAAAACCCCATCTGTTTTTCAACATCAGATGATGTTATACAGCTGCTTTGAAACAGCACAGTCTCTGAAGAATTAAGTTTTAGGTGAACCAAAGGGCAATGGAAAATGCTTGGTACATGTGAGTAGCCTGAAACATATTTCCGGTGAGGAAGTCTATAAGAGAATCTGCTTAAAAGCTATTATCAAGGAATTATATGAATGGAGAAAGAGAGGGCTTCATTAAGTAGTGGGAATAGGAGATAATGAATGGACAGTCCTTAGGATCCACCAGTACTCATGGAAAGTCAAAAGGTGTAGGGCACCAGAATGTTGAATGGAACTTCATAAAGGACACATAGGAGGAAATAGAAAAGAGTACTATGAGATGAGAAAATGTGGATGGATTGCAACATGCATTATTAGAGATAGTACTTCAATTGCAGATTCACTGATGTTTGAAATAATAATAATAATAATAATAGTGCAAGAAACACCTCTGCTGCTGCAACATTTTAAGTATACTTTGAAATTTAAAATGTGTTTTACTCATTACAATCTTGGTCATCAAAGAGTATTTAAGCAGATCACTAGGATATTTCTCTTACATTTTTGGTCCCCAAAGGAATAAAAATAGAAGAGAATCCATATCCTATTGGTAGGACTTATAAACAAGACAAGAACGAATTGTTGTTTTATTTCACTCAAACTGAGACTCAGAGGAGATTTATTTAAGCAAAGCAAGTCAGTGGCAATACTGGAGTTAGAGCCCAGTTTCCTTTGAACCATTGCATTAAGATATCTAGTCTAATTCTCTCATTTTATACATAGGGAAACTGAGACCCAGAGAGAGAAGAGAGGGGCCTAAAATAATTGCTGGCCTAGAAATAAGCAAAGTTAGGAGAATGATGGATTTCTGACTTCAGGTTTTGGTCTTTGAAACACAAACAAAATTCAATCTTTCTCTTTTCCTCAAAGACACCACTTCCCTTCCAAATCCCTTTCTGTCCCCTACTCTCCAAGGATTCTTGCCTCTTGGCTTCGTTCCATCAGTTTTCATTACCCCCCAAAACCCCCACTCTTTAGGTAAAGGTTCAGGTCTAGGAGTGTGTTGAAACCAGTTCCTATAGGCTGTGGTTCAATTATTAAAATTTCAGAATTAGATTTACATCTCAGAAATTGGAAAACACTAAAAACTTATCCCCACAGGCTCCATAAAGCAGACTGAGGAACCATGGTCTGCCTGTCTACCGTTTGGAGCTGGGGTCATTCAATAGGTGGGTCAGTAGCCTTCCTCAGAAAAATTCCTAACATTTATGCAGAAGTTTGATTCTGTCCTAATTCAAACTTATACAATTAGCCCTTCCACATCATGCCTTTCCCCATCATAGTTTTGATATATCATGTGTTAGCATTAGAAATTAAATGAGATTTAGGAATAAAGGCTGATACTACAAGCAATTTGGGAGAGCAAGGAGTAGTTTACCTGTCATATTTATGGGAAAGGGAAGAATTCGTGACCCAACAAGAGACAGAGAGCATTAAAAAATGCAAAATGGATAATTTTGATTATATTAAATTGAAAAATTTTTGATGAACAAAGCTAATGCAACAAAAGTTTGGAGGAAAGCAGAAAATTGGGAGAAAATCTTTACAACTTGTGTCTCTGATAAAGGTCTCATATCTAAAACATGCAGGGAACTGGGCCAAATTTATGGGAATACAAGTCATTCCGCAATTGAGAAATGGTCAAAGGATATGAACAGGCAGCTTTCAGAGGAAGAAATTAAAGATATCTATGGGCATATGAAAACATGCTCTAAACCACCATTGATTAGAGAAATGGAAATCAAAACAACTCTTAGGTACCACATCTCTCCTGTCAGATTGGCTAACATGACAAAACAGGAAAATGATAAATGCTGGAGAGGATATGGGAAAATTGGAACACTGTTACATTGTTGGTGGAGTAGTGAACAGATCCAGCCATTCTGGAGAGCAATTTGGAACTATGCCCAAAGGGCTCTAAAATGTCCATATCCTTTGACCCAGCAATACCACTTGTAGGGCTGTATCCCAAAGAGATCACAAAAGTAGGAAAGGGACCCGGATGTACAAAAAACATTCATAGCAGCTCTTTTTGTGGTAGCAAAGAATTGGAAATCAAGGGGATGCCCATCCATTGGGGAATGAGGTGTGGTATATGAATGTAATGGAATACTATGGTGCCCTAAGAAATGGGGAAGATACGAACTTCATAATAACCTAGAAGTACCTACATGATCTGATGCCGAGTAAGGGGAGGAGAACCACGATAACATCATACGCAACCACAGTCATATTGCTTCTGTGATGACTCATTTTGATAGACTTGGCTCTTCTCAACAATGCAAGGTTCAAAGGCAAAGGACTCATTATGGAAAGAACTATCTAAATCCAGAGAAAGAACTATGGAGTCTGAATGGAGATTGAGGCAAACTATTTGCTCTCTCTTTTTTCTCTTTTTTTTCGGTTTTGTTTCTTCTTTCTTATGATTCATTCCATTGGTCATAATTCTTCTTTGCAAATTGACTATTTTGTAAAGAAGTTTAATGTGAAGGTACAGGTAGAACATATATTGAATTCCATACTGTCTTGGGGGGAGGGGAGGGGAGAAGGGAGGGAGGGCAAGAAAATTTGGAACTCAAAAACTTGTGGTACTGAGTGCTGTAAACTAAAAATAATAAATCTAATTAAAATACCAAAAAAAAGAAAAGAAATTAAATGAGAATTTTGGGGGAGTTTTATGGAAGTGATATGTCATGTAAAAGCCAGCAGACAGCATAGAAAAATTTTAGGACCTCAGAATTGCATAAAATACATGTTAGTATTGTATATCAACATATTTTATATTTAATACCATAATAATTCAGATTTCTCTTCTACAAAGGGAGGTTCAAATTTTTTTTACTATCAAGGAGGTACCTTACCCCTAACCCACATGATGTGAAAGGGATAACTTTATTTCTCTTCATCTGACTAGATAGGCACAGGGAGGGGAAGCTGGAGAAAGTACAGACCTTTCGGTTGCAACTTTTCCTTAGTACTTGAAGAAGTATTTGGTTCGTCCTGAGTCTTCTGCTCTGAAACACCTATAAGAGGCACTTTTCCATTAACTTTTTTCTTTCATCTATAAGTCTTTTTGTCACTGATACTTTCCAGCTAAACTCATGATTTTGAGTTACTCAGCTCCCAGAGGCAAAACTGTCTGTATCCTCTTAAGAACTCTAGAGAATGACTCAATCCCAGCTCTCTTCTCCAAAATCACAATATTCTTAAATCACAGTAGTCTCAAATGAGCCTTCAGGGTAGAGGGAAGAATCCTTAATTCTGAAATAGAAATGCCTGTATCTGAATCAGTTCTTAAATCCTGATTACATATTTCTACTCTTTATTTTCATCATAGGGAAGATGAGACTTTATTTCAATTGTAGTGAAGTAAAAAAAATAATTAGATGTGTTGATTCAGTGATTATTGAACTAAAAAAATATTACTTGAATTTAACACTTTACTTGAAAGAGAAATCTCAAATATCACAAATATAATAATAAATATAATTATATTACAAATCTATATTTAAAATATAAGATATGCCAAAAGTTTTGTTTGGATGTTTTAAAGATATTATAAATGTTTCAAATTTGCAAGATTTTATGCTTCTGCAGAGAAAGGCATTTGATAGAGTAGAATGGGTCTGTTCAGGCCAAGTTTTAAAGAAAAGAAATTTATCTTCAAATTGATATAAAGTATGGAATAATTTATAATGCAAACTGATAGTCAAATATCAGATTACTTTGTAGTACTGTGGCTTCCAAGATATCTTTCCTATCATTTACCTTATATCATTTTGGAGGCATTAGCTGATGATTTCAAGCATGTAATCAGAGTAGCTTTAGATGCATGCTGTGGTTTATAGACCAAAGACACTGAATCACTTCTGTGGCAGACATACCAAAATACCCAACCCACTCCAGAGAAATAAAATTACTGTTGTACAGCTTTCAGTGAAAGAAAACTTAATTATGTGAATGAAGTTTGATTTGAATGAGGAATGAAATGCCAAATAATGAATGAAAGGATTTTAGTGAATGCTGTTGAGGAGGAAAGAGATGCAATAAATGGTGGGTAGTCAATCCTCAAGACCTTGGGAAGCAGAGCTCATGAAAGAACTTATTATGGCCCTGCATATCAGCATATTGAAAACATTTCAGATGCAAGAAACAGCTAGAAGAAATATATACCCACCCACTCTTTCATAGTTACAATTTTATTATTGTTTTTCTCGAAACAGAACTCTGGGCAAGTCATTTTAACTTCTCTGTTCTTCAGTTGCCCCATCTATAAAATGGGGTTAACAATAGGACCTACTTTACAGGGTTGTTGTGTAGGCCAAATAAGTTAATGTATATAAATCGCTTTGCAAACCCTAAAAGAGTATTATTAGTAGTAGTATATGTAGAGGAGATTGGGAATATGCTGAATATGCACACTGTTCATCTAACCAACCCAAATGACCTTCTTCTGTGTCTCTACTCCAATCTTTGAGAATGAAAACACAGATAATGAGGTGAGGATAGATGAAAATTTGTACCATTGGAGGAATGCTATAGCAAAGAGAAAGACGATGAGAGAAAGAGGAGAGAGAGAGAGAGAGAGAGAGAGAGAGAGAGAGAGAGAGAGAGAGAGAGAGAGAGAGAGAGAGATTGCTAAAGTAGAATGTTATGAACAATTATACTTGGAATTATATTTGGTTTGATCTAGCAGCATCAATGCCATATGTTGTACGTCTGCTTTCCTACTGCCTTGTCTTCAACACAGTAAAATACTTTGAAGGGTATATAAACTCATCTTCAATAGTATAGATTACAAACTAACCGTACCTCATTCTGTTCATCCTTAATGCATGGAAAAAATCATTCCAAATGATTGGTGTAGACTAGATAAAGGGGAAAAAAGGTCAATGGGTTGGTAGTTATGGATATATTTTTGGTTATCCTTTTAAAAAATAAGTGTACTTATTTTTGCACATTAAAATATAGATTAGAAAAAATATCTAATTTATTAAGACTTTGAACTTAACTTTGACTCACTCATAGACAATATTATCAAGGTTTTAGAACTGAATTATGAAGAACAAAAACAATGGAATATAAAGTCTCTATAAAAGATTTAAGGGCAGTTTTTCTCCTTCTTTCTCCCTCCTCCCCTTTTCCACCAAAAAAGAAAAGAAAAAACAAAGACGACCTGAGAAAATGAAATTCCTACCTCTTTGGGCTTTCTCTCTACATTTAATCCCAATTCTGGTGAACACCCAAAAATCTATTCCCAAAACCTTCTGGTACCTAATTTGTATTCCTGATCTACAATGCCATTGGCAACAGTGGAAATGGAGGCCACGAGACCCCCAGAATTGTTTTCTATAATATCACTCTTAAAGGAGTAGGCAGAAATCTGAGCAATGTTGGCAATATGAAGTGGTTTGGAGGCTAGAAATTATACAGATAGGCTTGGCTATTGGTAGGAGTTTGAGATTGAATCAAATTATTTGTACATTGAACAAACATTTATTTAGCTCCTACCATGATCAAGATCAAGTGACTGGTGCTGAGAGTGACAAAAAAATTCTGAAAAAAAAGTCTCTGCTCTCTAGGATTTTGTAATTTGATAGATTACATTAGCAAGGTTTATTCTTTTAAAAAGACATCTGAATGGATGCTTTTGAAAGGCAAATAATACATTCTACAGGAGTAATAGGGGTAGTTAGGTGGCACAGTGGATAGAATGTTGGGCTTGGAATCAGGAGGACTCATTTTCCATAGTTCAAATCTGGTCTCAGACACTTACTAGCTGTGTGACCCTGGGCAAGTAATTTTACCATGTTTGCCTCAGTTCCTTATATGTAAAAATGAGCTGGAGAAGGAAATGGCAAACCACTCCAGTTATTTTGCCAAGAAAACCCCAAATGTGGTCACGAAGAATTGGACATGATGGAAGCAACTCATCACCACCACTGCTACCGTCACCAGGAACAACAACAAACAGTGGCAGCAGCAGCAAGAATGACGCATAAGTTCCAGTTTCTGACTACATAATACTGGGCAAGTCACTTAATTCCTCACTTCGCCAATTAGCTCTAAGATTAACGGTCAAATAATTGGTGCCAATCAACATTGGCAAAGTAAGTTCCTCATTGTGAGTTCTGCATACCAAATGAAATCACTATTTCAGCCAAACAAAAACCAAACAAATAAATAAATAAACTCATACTTCATTGTGAAGACTAAATGAAATGTTTCCAAAGAACTTTGAAAGCCTCAAAGAATTATATGCTTTTTTATTCCATAATTTCCCTTACTTAAGAGAAGACAAGACCATGCCTTTGTATCTTTGCATACATCCCTCATGTACACAATAATACATAATACTAGACTGTAAGCAGTGCTATTGTGTTGTTAAATGTTTTACAGCTGGTTCTCTGAATAAAAAAGTATGCATGATACACTTTTAAGTTTAATCTCTATTACTAAAATTTTTCTATCACTCACTTAAGTCTAGATGATCAACAAAACAATAAACCAAGCCCTAATGTGTAGCCTTTGCAGATTTCTAAGCTGCAAATGCTCATAGAGAAAATGAGATGATGTGGGCCTGCTCCTGACTGTGAGTTCCATAAGGGCAAAGATCAGACTTTAATTTTGTAGCTTCCAAAGCTAAGCATAGTGCTTTGTGTAGTATAGGAGCTTAATAAAAATGTATTGAATGAATAAATACAAAAGAAAACTCCATTTCAGCTATGACATTCATTGAATTTACAATTCAGGTCTGTGTCTAAGTATTTCTTTTGTCCTTTATCAGGTATACAAATGTCTAGGTAGAAGCTCCCTCCACTGAAGACCATTCATCTCACTTAACTTGGGAAAGTTGCCTGGGTCTATGAGAGGTTAAAGGCCTTGAGCATGGTCACACAACTAACATGTGTCAAAGGCAGTGCTGGAACCCAAGTTCTCCTGACTCCAAGGCTGGTCCTTTATCCCATGTGCCATGCTCATTTTCTTTCTAGGGTCTAGTTGCAAAGATAATTTATGCCTCATTATACATGTAGACCTTAGGTGAGAACATATATTATCAAGGCCAAATTTGCAGACTGCAAATTCAATAAATTTTTCATAAAGGACCATTTCAAAGTCACTTTAATAATTTCCCCTATCTTTGTAACTTCTACAAAAAGAAATCCAGGAACATTCTGAAGTAGTCAACTCTGACTTGGATATAGAGAAAACCTGAAGAACAGCTTGACTTGAATACCATACTCTATAGATGTGATTATGATACTTTGCTGAAACATTCTAAAATCTTAGCAGGATTAATTTAAATTTACATTCACTTACAATTTGTGCTCCTTTCCTTATTCATTATGCTGCTTTCCACTGATTAGGTAATTATAGTATAATCAGAAAAATGTAAGGAAAAATTACTAATCTGACATGCCTTCTTTTACCTTATGCTCACGATCCCATTACAAAGTGCCATGAATTAGATGGACAAGTACTATGAAGCAAATACAAAAAAATAAAGCCATGAAATTAGCAGTTGAATTGTATTTACTAAATAGGTGATTTAGCACTATATGGATTTGTCTTGTATCCGGAATAGTGTCTTCAACACAGCAGGCATTGTTGACAGATAAATAGACATAGACAGATATAGATTGATGTAGATAGAAAGATGGATAGATATATGAATATTTTGAATATTAGGTATTTGTCAAGTAAATGAATGTGGTTTTTTCTTTCTTTATTGGCATTCTTTGCCTATTTCTACAATAGGAAATAGCCCCTAAAATGAAAATACTTTTAAATTAGATTAGAAGACTTACATTTAGAAGAGAACTCAAAAATCATATGATTCAAGTGTATCATATTACAGATGAAGAAATTGAGTCCCAGAGATGTTAAATAAATTGCCCAAAGTCACAGAACTAGTAAGGGTCAGAGTTGAGATTTCATAAGAATTTCTAGCCCCTATTAAGTACAATAATTTCTCCAAAATATAATGATGGAACCCCAGTCTCCAAGAGGATTAAAATATAATCAACTATTTCATCTCTATAAGCATCAACTAATTTGGACTTTTTTTACAACCAACACTGCCTCTTTAAACATCTACCTTCCTTTGATTTGGTTTTTCATCAAGATTTGCTGTGAGGTACTTCATTGACCCTGTTCATTAATGGACTATAGCTTCTTTTTGTTTAAGTAATTCAGCCTTGTCTCAGTACTACTCAGGGTACTCAAACTAATCTCTTTCCAATTTTATCTAAATAACTGAATTTTGGGGGCTCAGCCAAAGGCATTTCATTTCAAATATTTTCTCCACACTACTGTCATCATTCAGAATATTTTTATTTTGATCTTTCTTTAAAAACAGAATATACTTATTTTGATTAGTTTCCCAACTTTATCTTTCTACATTTCCTTGTGTTTTGGTAATTTCCTATGTATATCTAGGCAGTGGATAGAACATTGAATTAGTAATTGGAAGAAGTAGCTTTTTGGTCCTTTCTTGGTCACAGACATACTTGGCAAGTACTCCTTTACTTTTACAGATCTTATTTCTTTATATGCAAAATGAGACGAGACTGGACTTAATGATATGCAAGGTCCCTTCCAGTGCTAATTGTATGAGTTTTTCATTGACTTTATTTACCATAGATGTTTCTATTTTTCTTTTAGTTCTTTTGAAAACCAGGATGAATCTGAGATATAGCTTTCTCATCACTCTTCTTATAAGCTATTTAGGGCACTTATTGGTTGTTCTTTTGTTGTTTTGATTCTCCGTTCAGTAAGCAGCACAATGAAGAAATCAAAATCCATTGTAGTTCTTGATTAAATTAAAAAAATAATATTGGATTCCAATGTCAGATTTTATAGACTATATACCTTATATCAGTTATCTGTTTATTTTCAGAACAGTTGTGAAATGACATATGACGCTCATACAAGTGCAATTTAGAGGGTCTTACTAGCTGAATAGCATTCTTTTCTCTTATATCCATTTTTTAAAGGGAATTCTTTGTCAGGGAATAAAATTTCAATTAGAGTTAATCTGAAAAGGAGTTTGGAAGGTAGGGATAGTCGTATTAGAGATGTAGAGTGAAAAATGTATTTCATTAAAAACTTCTCAGCACAATGCTTGGCACATAGCAGGTGCTTAATAAATATTTTATTTATTAAAGATAATATAAATAAGATTATCATTTTTATATTTCTTTTCTTTAACATGTCACTCATCCACTTGCTGAGAAAGTACTCTGTAAGCTTTAAAATATCATATACATATGAATTGTTCAGATGGAGGTTTTTGACTATTTTTACAATATGGAGCCTAAGAGGTTTATGGAACTAGCTATGAAACATCAAGTTTCCACTGAACTCTTCATGATATTGAAGTGAATTATTTTGTTAAAATGGGTCTATTTTACTCATATTATAGATGTCACATATATCTTCTATGAGATTTTATATATATATTTGTATATATATATATATATATATATATATATATAAACTTGTAGATTAATGATATGCTTTTGATGGAAAATACTTGAAGTTATTCTGAGATTGGTGAGATATGAATATTGGTTGTTCTTTTGCATAAATGCATTTATTTATGTAGGTCTGAAAGTTTTTAGTCTGTGGATACTAGAATCTTAGAATCAGGACAGGGTTCAGTAATTCCATTGTCTAATTTTTTTTTAGTATTTTGTTTTGGGTCATTTTTTTCATGCCCTATACCTTTATTCAAATAATTTTCCCTAGTATAAGGCTGACCAGCCAAACAACCATTTTGGGAGATGAACTCAGTTTTCCTGGGGCCTGCACTTTTTTAAATAGCTAGAATTTCTGCTTTTCACTACTTTAGATGTTGTGTAGACAAAAGACTATAGTGAATTTGCTAGCTATCTTTGTAATGACTTTGCTAATGAGAGCTCATAGTCTCTTGGGCCAATGAGAAAAAATATGGACATAAAGTAAAGGTTGAGTTGTCTGCCTGTGAATGTATATGTATATATTGGGGGCAGGCAGGGCAAGCAGAAAGGATAGCACAGAAATCTTTTCTTCTATCCCATAAAGCAGATAAGCCGTCTTCTGAATCAGAATGAGCCTCAGTGGGTGCTGAACCATAGAAGCTTCTGCAGAAGGCACCCAAGGAGACCTAATTTTGTGGTGAATAGAGTGAGCATGTTTCTTTATGGAGGTCCTCTTATCACAGACCTTGCATATGTACTGTGCAATTCGGCAATCCCCGTGATAAGTAGTGTCCCTTGTTTTATTGAAAAGCAGAGTAAATAGTCACATAAAACCCATATAATTTGCTGGCTTGTAAGTTAAGGCCCGAGGCATTCTACTCTTATCCTTTCTTTTGTCGAGTCCCCTGTACTACCAGGGCAATTCTATTGTTAAATTGCTCTATACCGAATGGACATTTTACACCCTGTACCAATAAAAATGGTAACCTTCAAGGCCTTTAAAAATCCTTTACATTTGATTTTTAACTCAACTTATTATTGTCTTTATTGTTTATTATTAAACTTTGAGCTAATTTATATTAGGCATATGTAGTGAGCAAAAAATGCCACTAAACAATATTTATTCTGAGAAAGTAGAATAGAAAAATACTGTTTGACTAACTTTAAAACTGAAAGTGAAAGTGTTAATTATTCAGTGTTGGAACTGGGCTTACCTTAATACTGATGTTGAGGCAGATACCATATTTATCTTAAAGTACCCCAGAGCAAAGAACCTGTGAAGAAGACAGTTACCTTTGGAACCATATTTATCATGTAAATAGCTCAGAAAAGGATACTGCCAGTAACATCTTTAAAATACAAAAATGCATGCATTTCACTATTTTGTAAATGCCAGAGAGATGCAGCATCCGTTAGAGTTAACGGTGCGGCACTTTTGTGTTCAGTAGCATGAATCATTAATCATGAGACAGGCCATATTCTTGTACTGCTTCTGCTTTCATTACTTGGCCTAATTAAACAGTTCTCTGAACTGGAATCTCAGATTTCTCTGTTAGAGATTATCATTAATTATGGTGAAAGTGCTCAGAGATGTTGGACTCAATTATATTCTGCTCAACCCTGGCACTGTGTGATTCATTGCACAGCCTGCTCTGCAGATGTACTCTTTTCTTATCTTGCACTCCCACTTTTGTAAATTGGGCTCTGCCAGCCAACAAACTAAGAGTTATGTGCTGCGTTTTCATTAAAAACATGTTGGAGAAGCACAGACCAATTAAGGATTCTGTATTTTATAAGGAGTGATGAGATGAACAGTGGATTCTGGGAGAATTAGCTTAGTGAAGAAATGATCCCAATTCCATTGCATTACAAAATTTTGGTACCTATTTCTTGTTGCAGCCTCAGCTGGTTAGATCTCAGGCTGGGAAACTTTTATTTTTATTAAATCAAGTTGAGAACTGTGATTTGTCATAAGTGAATAAGAAAGGATGCATTTGGGGGAGGGGGTAGGATTCGTGTGGGCTACTGGTAAACATCTTAGTGACAGATGCCAAGTACCTTGAATCTCATAAAACACTAAATTTGTCAATATTGACACTTTTTTGTCCCCAATAACAGTAGTCTTTTTAAGACTTGTGCTACGAATGACAGTATTATGACCTATTATATCAGCATTTTGCTTTATGCACTAGTTATGATCCCTCCCTCCTCATATTTTAAAAACAAGAGTTTTTCTGAACCACTCCTATGCCCCTATCATATTTTTCCTTTCTTAATGCTTGTTTGTTGTACAAATCATACTCCCTCATTTTATGATAAGCTCCTTGAGGGAAGTGACTGTTGTTTTTCATCTTTATATTCCCTGAAGCCAACAAAGTGCCTCTTCAATGTACTAGGTACTAATAAATGTTGAACTGAATTGCCTGTCCTTGCCTTGCCTTGTCTTGTCTTGGACTTCAATGGAATGGAATGGAATCAAATAGAACTAAACTGTATTTAAGGACTGTGATTAACCTGTCACAGCCACATCTTTTTAAAAGTTGCATATTTTTAAGAATATATTTTTTTCAAGAAAATAAAAATCTTTAAAAAAATTTATTGTTCTTGGAAATTATTTTGGCTTACCTAAGAAATTTGTGCTAAAATCAAATTAGACTAAATGAACTTAACAATGGGATTATCTCCAATGCCTGCTTTGCTTACAAAGCTGAAATTCGCATTTTGTTTAAAAATGACATGCTGATGAAATATTATAAAGACAATTTGCTTGATAATGCATTAATTTTAAAAAAGTGGTAATGTGATATGATTTCTAGATGAAACATAAATAGAAATATACACTTTTGATATACACAATATCTATTGATAAGTTAGAGTGGGGTTTCATTTCTTATAGAACTCCAAATTGTCATTTATATAAAAATGAAAGTTTTTTTATACACAATGATCATGTATCTACATTAATTTTGGACCTAGAAGAATCTGCCTCAAGCTTTTCTTTCATGAACTTGATTTGCTTTTTCAACCCCAAGTTCTTT
This sequence comes from Trichosurus vulpecula, assembly GCF_011100635.1. NCBI lineage: Eukaryota > Metazoa > Chordata > Mammalia > Diprotodontia > Phalangeridae > Trichosurus > Trichosurus vulpecula. The sequence goes on along the minus strand of NC_050574.1, from coordinate 206,119,680 downwards.
AAGTCAAATTAGTCACCTGCCAAATTTCTTCTAGTTTTATAATTATCACCTGATTATTTTTAGATTATAGTATGCCAAAGCTCATGTGAATGGTTATAGTAAGGGAGAAGGGAACATGTAAATCAGAGAATTAATTTGGATTTTGATCATTGTGTAAAACATGTTTGTCAGAAGCTCATTGTGATGGATATATTTACATAGACACAGATGATTACTTTGTTCACTTGAAATACCTAGATTGCCCTTTTTCCCATGGCAAACAGTTTTAATGTTTTATTTCCAGTGAAAAACATTGATGTGTACCATGTCATTAACATGAGCAGATCACTTGTTTTATTTGAGCACTGTATACTAAAATGAATAGTCCCTGTTTATATGGCCATGAGGGTTAGTTTAATTAATTTCTGACCTGTGAGAGAAATTTCCTTATTCCATATGAAGACTTGCCTTGTCCATGTCAAATTTTGTAAGTTGGAATGATCTATTTTGGGGTACCATAATGCATATAGTTCTGAAGATTCTCTTAACTGTAAGAGAGGTATCTATTACTAAGAGATTGGGTATTAATAACTACTCATATGACCTAGACCAAGTCATTTCATATCTTTGCACCACAAGATTCTATGAATACAATTGTATTGGATGATTTTCTTTTTGAATCTAAAATTATAAGAATCCCTCTATGCATGTTTCTTTGAATGCAAATTTATTTCATGGTAAAATTGGGTTCTTTCTTCCTATCCTTTTCTCTTTTTAAGAGTCCTGGAATTCAAATACTAGTCACAAAATTAGTATGATCTATTGTCTCTCCTTGGTTTCCACTTTAGCAAGCCAAAATCATCCCAGAAATGGCAAAAATTATGCAATTTTCCTCAGAGGCAGAATATAAGAGGTGATCCCATATATGGTAAAGGCACACTAACACAGTATCTAGTCATCATTGTATGTCCCTCACTCTTATAACTGCCAACATAATTTACCTGACCTTAAAAAAATGCCACTATTGCCACATAAAGCTTTATTTTAAAATCAAAAGAAAAAAAGGACAACATCATTTAGTGCATGATTTTGTGTATTAAATATCAGCTTTAAATGTTACACTCTTTCCCCATTTTTAGATTAAAAATATATTATTTGGAATTCTAAGTACATGTGCTTGTTTTCATTTCTATTAACTAAATACTCCTCTTTCAAAAACCAACAGTCAAGAGTATGACAGAATTAAAACAATGTGGAAAAAAGTTCTGGATGGAAGCCTTTTGGCTTAACAGTTTGTAGGTTTTCATATCCTGCACTAGTTGCAGGTTTTAATATATATGAAAATCAGTGGTCTTGTATCTATGCATATGTGCCGTCTATAATATAATTTTGACAGATGGTGAGCTGGATAAATCTAGCTTCTGACTATAGAAAACCTTGGCTTGACTTGCACTTTACCAAAACTTGTTTAAAACGGCATTCACATTTATTTGTTTTTTAAAATACAGATTCATTTTTGGGGGTCTGCCCTTATTTCCATTCATGATGCCTAGCTTCCCCCATTACTGATAGAATTCTGAATATACATTTTACCTGAGCTGCTCTGATTTTTATAGGCTTATTCCATGCATATTGCCAATCACTAAACCAGTTTACATCCTCCCCCCTTTATTAAAAATAAATATGTTCCCTTGCCCCTGTTTACACCATCTAAAATTCTTACAACAATATCTGACTCCAAAAAAAAATCAAAACAAAACCCCCACAAACCAGGAAGCAGTTTCTTCATATTGCAGCTCCAGACAGACTGCTCATTGAAAATGTAATACACTGCTGCCATGTCACAGGTCAGCTGGCAAATGGCAATCTGAATTTTAAAAGGAATATGAATAAAATTCTGTTTTATTTTGAAAATGAACTTTCTGCCCTCCATCATGAATCCAATATATGTCTTAATCTTCTATGCTCTTGAAGCCTGCGGCTCCTGGCTGAGTCCTTTGACTCCTGAACCTAATAAGGAAATAGGTTGTTTTCTCATCCTCGTCTCATTTTTAGAAGGGCTGAAACAAACAGTCCCCTATTTCAAATGTAATTGACAAAGCATAAAAACATGTATGTTATATAATTTTAGGTTTACAACCGAGCTCAGCATGAGGATGTTTTATTTTAAAATTTGATTAAGATGTTATACCTTTGGAAATGTGCTGTCAAGATTGCAAATCAAAATTTGCCAAGTGTGCTATTGTATGTTTACCTTAGAACTATCCTCGTGACACTGATAAAGGAGGGAATAGATAATAGGACACTTCAATTGGGAACATTTTCATTTAACCTGGACATTATTTATAGTTTGATATCTATAGGTTTGTATTTATGGGAATCCGTGTTGTTTAAAAACAGCTGGCTATTTTTGTCTGTGTTTGTATTTGTGGTTCCCCCTCAAACTCATAAATGCACACATACACATGCACAATTTGATCCAAGATACCTGCTCCTTTCCAAATGTTATTAAACTAAACTATTTTCTTTCATTATTTGAAATACATGGTTTCTTAATAAGGCTTAGAAAATGAAATATTTATATATATATGCATATATATATTCTTCCATTGAAAAACATCTAAGTGATTATTTCTAAAATGTTTTTGTTCTTCTTAAAATATACAAAGAAGGATGCTCTGTCATTTTCCTTCATTTGCTTAAGTATATTTTTGTAAAATAATTATAAGGAACACTTTTTAATGTGAAAACCGGAGGATTTGCACACTATTAGATAAGTATAACCAGGTATCTCTATGCTTTTTTGCTGCGTCTTCCCTCGTAATCACATCTGTATAACATCAGCCTAGCTGCTCATTTGTAGGAAATCAATGCCTACATTTGCTTATACAAGGAAATATAAGATTTTTGGACATATATGTTATGTGTCTATGGGAGTGAATACATGTGTATGTTATGAACTATTTTAGGTAGTATGTATATTGTACTAAATATAGTCTTTATAGACGATTCTTGTTTTTTTCCCTGAGTTAAATATTTATTTTCTTCTACAATAAACAATATTATTGGAAAGCTACTCCAATTATAAGTGATAAGAATATAAAACATTTGTAGGGTTTTACTAAAATTAATACTATCATTTCCCTGTTTTTAAAAAATCATTTTAAACCTAGACTTAAGAGTAAAATTCCCTAAAGCTCCACATAAAAATAAGTAAACTCCCACAAATTCTGACATAACCTCTTTTGTTTCATATCCAGATGCTCAGTGCACATGAAGCTATTTATGGAGTATTTTTAAGACTTTAAATGTTATATAGAGGAGATATATTCTCTACAAGCAAGTAGAGCTTGAAGTTAATCCTTTGTCTTAGATTCAAAGGGATAATTTCAGAGACTAGCGAAGGTTCTCCTGTTAAGTTCCCAACGTTTAGCAGTGAATGCTCTCTAAATGGATGCTCATGCAGTTAAATATGATGACCATGCCACTAAAACATAAGTGTAGGGCTATATATATATATATATATATATATATATATATATATATATATATATGTAACTGACAGAACATAACACAGTAGACAAGGTTCCCATGTGATGTAGGGGTACAGGAAAACTATTACCTCTGATGTTCCTTTCAGGACTATGATTTAGGTAGTTCTCTTATCTGTTGAGGGAAGGTAACACACAATCTTTGACAGCACTGATCTTTGGGGACAGGATTTTTGGGAGAAGGACATCTTTGGCTGAAAGTGATTTGAAGCTAATTTGCTTTTATTTATTGAGAAAGGGTAGAGAGTTAAGAAGTACTAAGAAGGAACATGAGCACTCGAAGGACCACAGTCAGGCAGCTTATTACTCACTGGCATGCCAATATATGCCCTCATCGTTTGGTCCCATGAGCACACATTGACTGTAACTTAAACATACACAAACTATCTACCTTGATGGAGAGCCAAGATTGCCTAGGTCTCTGCTATTATATCTGATTATCTTTACTGGGCAGATTCACAGAGACTGAATGGAAGGGAGACCTTAGGAGCAGTGGTCTAGCCTGTAAACCCCTTTATAAATTGCAAGGACATCATGATTAGTAAAGTTTACTAACCACATTTGGATTAGATGAAGCTTGTTAAGCTGATGGTTTGCTAACCTTGCATTCCTAAGCCTAAATGTAGCTGACTAACCTAGTTGTTGTGTATATGCGAACTTCCTGGCATATAGGTAGGCCAATCAGTGGTCAAAAATGGAATTGCTTCTATTGTTTGGATCAAACAATAGGTCAATCCTCATATTTATACAAAGAAAATGTCCTACTTCTGACAACTTGTTATCAGATACTTTCCTTCCAATCCTACCATATAAGTTTAAAGAGTAGTTACTTGGGGAGAAACAGGTAAAATGGCTCTCATCTCTCCCCTCCTCAACCAGATAACACTCCCTCAGGAAAAACCCTGAAATAGAGGAGCCAGAAGTGGGGCTTCAGTAGCCTTTTAGTGAGAGAAGTTGGGGAGAGGTCCCTTCTTGTGGTGGCGGAAGGAGACTATTGTAGGAAGAGAGGTGCCCCAGCAGGTCCCACCTCAGCAGAACAGCAGGAGTTTCTGAGCCCTGGGGGGGGAGGGGGGTGGAGCTAGCAAACATCAACACTAGGACCCTGGACATGCCTTTGAACATCCAGGGGAAGTGGCAGACACCAGCACGGATAATGGCTGGGACCACCCATGCTATAGAGCTGCCCTAGGTGAAGAGGAGACTTCCAGCAGCAAGACAACCCCTCCCACACACCTTTGTGAGGCCAGAGGCCACCCCAGAGGCCACAGCACACAAAACCAGTGAGCAGGCCTACAGTTCCCAACACAAGAAGATTTGGTGAGAGCCCCTGGAGCCCCAGAAGCAGAGATCCACTTTAGAAGCCAGGGGAAAAAAAAAAACAAACACCATGAAAAAACAGACTAGGAAACCAAAAAGACTATTGATGGAGTCTAGGAGATAGGGAAGATCAAAATACCAATTCAGAAGAGGACAGCATTGACACTATACCCACTTCTGAAACCTCAAAAAAACTGGTCTCCAGCCAAAAAGCATTCCTGGAAGAACTCAAGTAAGACTTTAAAGACCAAATTAGAGAGGTAAAAGAAAAAATGGAAAAAAAAATTCACTGATGAGAACAAATCTTTAAAAACTAAAATTGGCAAAATGGTTAAGGACGTTCAGAATATAAATGGAGAAAAAGTCTCATTGAAAAGCAAAATCAACCAAATGCAAAAGGAGATAGAGAAACTAAATGAAGAAAACAATACATTAAAAATTAGAATTGGGGAAGTGGAAGCTAATGACTATGAAACATCAAGAATCAGTCAAAATCTAAAGAATGAAAAAATAGAAGAAAACATGAAATATCTGGTTGGAAAAACAAATGACCAGGAAAATAGATCCAGGAGAGATAACCTAAGAATTACTGGCCTATCTGAAAGCCATGATGAAAAAGAGAACCTGGACAGTATCTTCCGAGAAATCATCAAGGATATCTTCCCTGGAGTCTTAGAACCAGAGGGTAAAACAGTCATTGAAAGAATCCACCAATCACACCCTGAAAGAGATCTGAAATTTAAAACTCCAAGGAATATTGTAGCTAAATTCCAGAATTATCAGGTCAAAGAGAAAATGCTGGAAGCAACTGGAAAGAAACAATTCAAATATCGTGGAACTACAGTCAGGATCACACAGGATCTTGCAACTTCTACAATAAAAGAAAGGAATAATTGGAATATGCTATTCCCAAAAGGCAAAGGAGCTTGGACTACAACCAAGAATCAACTACCCAGCAAAATGGAGCATAACTTTTTAGGCAAGGAGATGAATTTAATGAAATAGGGGAATTCCACAGCTTCCTTAAAAAAGGCCAGAACTCAATGGAAAACTGGATCTTCAAATACAAAACTCAAGAGAGACATAAATAAGGGAAAATTGTTTACATCCTTGTATAGAATTACATTGATACACACACACACACACACACACACACACACACACACACACACACACATATATATATATATATATATATATATATATATATATATATATGCCAATCTTGAGAATGGTACAGTTATGACAATTGCAAGGATATACATAGAATGAAGGTGTCACTATAAAGTAACTGATGTGATGATAAAAAACATAATTAAGGGGTACAAAGGGATTGTTCTGGGAGAAGAGGTGAGTAGGAGGGAGAAGGGGTAAATTATGCCACATGAAGAGGCACAAAAATATAGAGGGAAGGAAGGGAGGGAAAAAAGCAATGTTTCAGCTTTACTCTCATAGGACTTGGTTCAAGGAGGGAATAACATAAGTATAGAAATCTAATTTGTCCTACAGGCAGAAGGAGGGAAAAGGAGAAAGAAAAGGGGGGACAGATAGAAAGGAAGGAAGAAGTAGCAAGGGAAAAAGGGTAAGATAAGGGAGGAGTATCATTAGGGAGGGAAAATTGAGAAAGATGGTGGTCAAAAGCAAAACTCTTGAGGAGTGGAAGGGAGAAGGGAGAAATAAAGGCATAAACAGGGGGAAATAGGATGGAGAAAAAGACACAGATAGTAATCATAACTGTGAATGTGAATGGGATGAACTCTCCCATAAAACAGAGACAGATATCAAAATGGATTAAAAACCATAATGTTGTTTACAAGAAATACATTTGAAACAGGGGATACATACAGGGTAAAGGTAAAAGGCTGGAGTAGAATATATTATTCTTCATCTAAAGTAAAAAAAAAGCAGGGGTAGCAATCCTAATCTCAGACAAAGCAAAAGAAAAGATAGATCTAACTAAAAGAGATAAAGAAGGACACTATATCCTGTTAAAAGACAGCATGGACAATGAAGCAATATCATTACTTAACATATATGCACCATGTAGGGCAGCATACAAATTCTTAGAGGAGAAGTTAAGGGAGTTACAGGAAGAAATAGACAGCAAAACTATACTAGTGGGGGACCTCAATGTTCCCCTTTCTGAACTTGATAAATCTAACCTCAAAATAAACAACAAAGATGTCAAGGAGATGAATAGAATTTTAGAAAAGGTAGATATGATAGACCTCTGGAGAAAACTGAATGAGGATAAAAAAGAATATACATTTTTTCTCAGCAGTACATGGCACATAGTCAAAAATTGACCATGTACAAGGCTGAAAAAAATCTCACAGTCCAGTGGAGAAAGGCAGAAACAGTCAATGCATCCTTTCCAAATCATGATGCAATTAAGCTTATTTGTAATAAAGGACCATGGATAGATAAACTAAAAATTAATTGGAAACTAAATAATCTGGTCCTAAAGAATGAGTGGGTCAAAGAACAAATCATAGAAACAGTTAAAAATTTCATTCAGGAGAATGACAGTAATGAGAAAACATACCAAAACTTATCAGATACAGCAAAAGCAGTTTTCAGGGGAAGTTTTATATCTCTAAATGCTTACATGAATAAAATAGAGAAAACACAGATGAATGAATTGGGCATGCAACTGAAAAAGCTAGAAAAAGAACAAATTGAAAATCTCCAATTAAATACCAAATTAGAAATACTGAAAATCAAAGGAGAGATTAATAAAATTTAAATCAAAAAAACTATTGAACAATTAAAACCAAGGGCTGGTTTTACGAAAATAAAATAAAATCAATAAAACTTTGGTTAAAATAATTAAAAGAACAGAAAGAAGAAAATCAATTTACCAGTATTAAAAATTAAAAAGGTGAATTCATCTCCAATGAAAAAGAAATTAAAACAATAATTAAAAACTATTTTGCCAATTGTATGACCATAAATGTGACAACCTGAGGGAAATGAATGAATATTTACAAAAATATAAATTGCCCATGTTAGCAGAAGAGGAAAAAAAATACCTAAATAACCCCATCTCAGAAAAAGAAATTGAGCAAGCCATCAATGAACTCTCTAGTGAAAAATCTCCAGGGCCAGATGGTTTTACATGTGAATTCTATCAAAGATTTAAAGAACAATTAATTCCCATACTTTATAGACTATTTGGGAAAATAGGTGAAGAAGGAGTCTACCAAATTCTTTTTATGACACAAATATGGTACTAATACCTAAACCAGAAAGAGTCAAAACAGAGAAAGAAAATTATAGACCAATTTCCCTAATGAATATTTGTGCAAAAATTTTAAATAAAATGTTAGCAAAAAAAATTACAGCAACTCATCACTAGAATAATACACTATGACCAGGTAGGATTTATTCCAGGAATGCAAGCCTGGTTCATTATTAGGAAAACTATCAGCATAATTTATCATATCAACAACAAAACTAGCAGAAACCATATGATTATGTCAATAGATGCAGAAAAAAGCTTTTGACAAAATACAACATCCATTCCTATTAAGAACACTAGGAATAAATGGAGTCTTCCTTAAAATTATAAGTAGCATCTACCTAAAACCATCAGCAAGCATTATATGTAATGGAGATAAGTTATTTTCATTCCCAGTAAGATCAGGGTGAAACAAGGCTGTCCATTATTGCCCCTATTATTCAATTTGGTACTAGAAATGTTAGCTTTAGCAATAAGAGAAGAAAAAGAAATTGAAGGAATTAGAATAGGCAAAGAAGAAACTAAATTATCAACTCTTTGTGGATGATATGATGATTTACTTAGAGAATCCTAAAGAATCAAGTAAAAAACTACTGGAAATAATAAAAAAAAAAACTTTAGCCAAATTGCAGGACATAAAATAAATACACATAAATCCTCAGCATTCCTATACATTACTAACAAAGCCCAACAGCAATAGATAGAAAAATAAATTCCATTTAAAGTTACTATAGACACTAGAAAATATTTGGGAGTCTACCTGCCAAGACAAATCCAGGCCCTGTATGAATATAATTACAAAACACTTCTCACACAAATAAAGTCATATCCAAATAAATGAAAAAAAAATCAGTTGCTTGTGTTTAGGCCAAGCTAATATAACAAAAATGACAATTTAACCTAAATTAATTTTCTTATTCAGTGCCATACCAATGAAACTACCAAAAATTATTTTACAGAGCTGGATAAATAATAAAAATATTCATCCGGAAAACCAAAAGGTCCAGACTATCAAGGGAATTAATGAAAAGAAATGCCAGGGAAGGTGGCCTAGCCATACCAGATATTTAACTGTACTACATAGCAGCAGTCATCAAAACTACTTGGTACTGGCTAAGAAACAGAGTGGTGTATCGGTGGAATAGGTTAGGTACACAAGACATTGTAGTAAACGACTATAGCAATCTACTCTTTGATAAACCCAAAGAGTCCAGCCTCTGGGCTGAGAATTCACTATTTCACAAAAACTGCTGGGAAAATTGGAAAATTGTTTGCCAGAAACTGGGCATAAATCAATATCCTACACCATATACCAAAATAAAGTCAAAATGGGCTCATGATTTAGGAATAAAGGCTGATACTGTAAGCAATTTGTGAGAGCAAGGCATAGTTTACCTGTCAGATTTATGGGAAAGGGAAGAATTCATGCCCCAACAAGAGATAGAGAGCATTACAAAATACAAAATGGATAATTTTGATTGTGTTAAATTGAAACTTTTTTATAAGTAAAGCCAATGCAACAAAGATTAGGAGGAAAGCAGAAAATTGGGAGAAAATCTTTACAATCAGTATCTCTGATAAAGGTCTCATATCTAAAATATGCAGGGAACTAGGCCAAATTTATGGGAATACAAGTCATTCCCCAATTGAGAGATGGTCAAATGATATGAACAGGCATTTCAGAGGAAGAAATTAAAGCTATCTATAGGCATATGAAAAAATACTCTAAATCACTATTGATTAGAGAAATGCAAATCAAAACAACTCTTAGGTACCATATCTCTCCTGTCAGATTGGCTAACATAACAAAACAGGAAAATGATAAATGCTGGAGAGGATGTGGGAAAATTGGAACATTGTTACATTGTTGGTAGAGCTGTGAACAGATCCAGCCATTCTGGAGAGCAATTTGGAACTAAGCCCAAAGGGCTATAAAAATGTCCATACCCTTTGACCCAGCAATACCACTTCTAGGGCTATATCCCAAAGAAATCACACAAGTGGGAAAGGGACCCATATGTACAAATATATTTATAGCAGCTCTTTTTGTGGTGGCAAAGAATTGGAAATCAAGGAGATGCCCATCAATTGGGGAATGGCTAAACAAGTTGTGGTATATGAATGTAATGGAATACTATGGTGCCCTAAGAAATGGGGAAGATACAGACTTCATAATAACCTGGAAAGACCTACATGATATGATGTTGAGTGAAGGGAGCAGAACCAGGAGAACGTTTTACAGAACCACAGTCATATTGCTTCTGTGATGACTAACTTTGATAGACTTGGCTCTTCTCAACAACACAAGATTAAAAGATAGCTCCAAAGGACTCATGATGGAAAGAGCTATCTAAATCCAGAGAAAGAACTACAGAGTCTGAATGCAGATTGAGGCAAACTACTTGCTACCTTTTTTTTTCTTTTCTTTTTTGGTTTTTCTTTTTCTTTCTCATGATTCATTCCATTGGTCATAATTCTTCTTTACTAATTGACTACTGTATAAATAAGTTTCATGCAAATGTAAAACATATTGGATTCCATAACATCTTGAGGGGGGAGGGAGGAGGGGAAGAGAAAATTTGGAACTCAAAAAATTGTGGAACTTAGTGTTGTTAACTAAAAACAAAAAATCTAAAAAAAAGAATAGTTATTTGATAAGGTCTACATGAATCAGCTCACAAAGTGTTTTCTGAACTCATGATTCATTGTTTGGACAATTTGCCCTGGTCATGTATTCAACACTCATACTGGTCTTGGACACAGACGGCTGTTACATAAATAAGAGACCTGTATTAGGCAGTTTCTCATAATCAGCCCAATTGTTGCCCTCATACAGGTACCTAAATGATGCAGTGAATAGAGTGGTAGGCCTGAAGTCAGGAAAATTTGAGTTCAAATCATGCCTCATTCACTTACTAGCTGTGTGATCCTGGGCAAGCCACTTAACCTCTTCCTGTCTTGGTTTCCTTAACGGTATATGGTAGTAATAATGGAACTTAAGTAATAATAACATGAAAATAATAATGGCACCAAAAGTTATTGGGAGGATTAAATATTTGTAAAGCACTTAGCACAGTGCCAGGAATATAGAAGGTACTTAATAAATTTTTGTCTTCTTTCCTTCCCTCCTTTGTAGGAAGCTGTTATGTTGGGATGGCTGATCTTACCAGAGCTGATACTAACAAAATAATTTTCTGACTAGTGACCTGGGAAGATAAAATTATCATCTGAGTGATATATAGCAGTAAAAAAAAAACTTAGGAGATGGCAAAGTCCTGTAACATTTCTTGTAAAAGTTGGCTTTTGTTTAGAGGGCAGGGAGGGAGAAAATGTTGAAATTTTAATAGGTCAACCATAAGGTTACAGTAGTTATGATATCAATGCAAAAGCAAGCAAAAAGAATTGTAAAGGTGTTTTCTATTCAGGAAGGGGTTTTTCCAAAATGGGGGTGGGGGGATGGTCTTACTGGTGATTTTAGTAAATAAGAAGCTATAAATGTATACAATTTCATGGCATGGCTTGGTGTAGCACTTAACCTTACTTCTACAACTTCTACTCATCCATTAGTAGCAGCTTGAAAATATAGGTTGGGAAAGAAAGTCATAGAGATCAGATGAGGTAATGGTTAATTTTTAAAAATTAAAATAATTCAAACCTCTTTCTAAAACTATCTGGAAACTAATTGGTTCTAGAAATGGGACATGTCTACAAAGCCAAAGTAATTTGATTTTTTAAGCAAAACCAGTGGAAAATTAAATAAATCTATCCCTTTTAGATGTCAGGACCAGACTTAATACTAAAGAAAATAATGATCAGATTGAGAAATAGGCTATAGATAAATTATCCAGCTACCCAAGACAAGATTCATGGAAAAAAGATTACTAAGGTGGAAGAATATTCAAAAGGTCAAGGAGCTAGGTAATCCAGAACAGCATTTAAGACTAAGTGGTTATCAGAGATCAAGCTAAGTGGAATGTCCAAAACACAGAGAGAAGTCAAGTTAAGCCAATATGCCAGCAAAGCTGAGTTTATTGTGATATATTTCCTGAGTCTAAGGAAAACTCTGTTTTAAGCAGGGACCTCTTTTGTATTCCTTGCCAAGGCATACACTAACCCCAGGACATGGATATTACAGAGCATTTATGGCTGAATAAATAAGTAGTCATCCCTAAGAAAGCAGTTTTAGTTCCTGAGAAGATCAATGAAACAAATATGATATTCAAAAAGGAAAGTCCTAAAAAAAATTTTGTGATTTCTAGTGATTTTTGAGAAATTGTTATAGTAGGAGAGGGGTGATAAATTTTCTTTTTCAAAAAAAGTAAGAAAGTAGGATAGTGATCTTTATGTCTCAATGTGGTCAAATTATAGAGTGGAGTACCAAAGAGACTGGGAATACTTAGAAAGGAAGATAGGCATAACCAAGAGTCAATATAAAGTGAATATAAAAGTCATGTCAATTGGCACAGTAGAAAAATGCCCTAGCTCTGGAATCAGAGGGCCTGTGTTCAAAATTACTCTTTGATGATTATTTTATGACCTTGGGCTGATGCTTTAATCTCTCTGGATCTCAGTTTCCTCATGTGCAAAATAATAGGGTTATATTAAGTAGTCTTTGTGGTCCCTTCCAGGTCTATGATTCTAACTTATCATTTGATTTAAAAAAATAAGGTTTCCAAAATAACATGCCAGCATAAGGGAATGAACATAGTATCCCTGAATTTTAGTGGAAATTTGAAAAAATCGTAATAATACTCTAGTGGACAAGAAATCTGAGAGATGTAGGCTAGATGATAGTACTAAAGGTATTTCAGAACTATTTAACTAAACAAATCCAAAGAGAATTGATTGATGGATTGGCATCTTTACTGTCTTTAAAATCTTTATTGTAGTGCATCAGAGCATGTTATTAGGCTGATACAGTAAACATTTTATCAGTGAATAGAATGAAGGCAGAGGAATTATGATTTTCAAATTTGTAAATGAAAAGAAGCTTAGAATATAGACAGACTAACTACACTTAAAATCATAGATTCATCTAATTATTTAAGTTTCTACACCAATCTTGAACTTCAGTTGACTTTGCAATAATTGCCAAAGTCACAGAATGTAGCACCAATGCAATACCCACAGTGGCTGCAGCTGCTATGAATATGCCAGTGTAGTTCTGAATTGCAAAATATAACAGACTCTCTTCATGGAAGACAGAACCAAAACATTTATTCCAAAACCAGAGACCCAAATCCATCATAGTAGCCAAGAAGTCTATATACAATATCAATGCATGGAGCACTGCCATCTCCAAGCCTTCCCTCCTTTAGAGCCTTCCCACAAACAAATTCCCTTAAGCAAAATCAGTTGTTTTCTGAAATCACACCAGCTACTACTCTCTCCTAGCTCTGACAGCTCTGTATCCCTTCCTGCTCCACTTGTTCAGCAAGCTTCTCCCACCTCATGGTACTCAGACTCATGTGACTCATACAGGTCACATGGGCCTATTAATGGGTGGGAAAGATCTTCCCATTGTATTAACAATACATTAACAATACAATGCATTAGAGTTCTTTTTTTTCTTTACTAGAAAGATTCAAGAACTCAGTCACATGATCAAGATCAAGGAGGACTAGACATTCTCTCCAATAATTATAGTCTTCCAAACCTGTTCAAAATAGGAATGATATGCAAGAAATTAAGTATTGTAATTTCAAATGTCTCCATAAGCTAGGACACCAAAGACCCAAATAAGTATAAAAAAATCAATGAACTAATAATAGAGAGAGCTAACAATCCCTCATTCCTAACATTCTGCTCTCCACCACCTTTCTACCACCCAGCATCAGCAGGATTGTTCAGGGCAACTCAAAAGCTTTCAGCAGCACTCAGTTCTATATCTCACTCTCCATCTTCCCAGTACCATGGATATCCAAAAGGTAGAAGCTAGCTCATGCTGCAACACCAAAGGTCACCCAGAGAACTGAGGAAGGGAAGGAACTGGGAAATGACCTGTATGCAGATATGCTACACTCTATTAAGACTAAGAAGGGGATGAAAAAAATCTATCATCCTCCTGGGATAGATCTGCCCCTTGAGAAGTCACTTTGAGCAGAGACTGAGCCTGATAAATTGAATTGTTCAGTGTCAAAGGAAGCTACCTTTGAGGTCTAGACATAAGAGAAGCCATACTCAAAGGGAAAAGAGTCAGAAAATTAGTGATAGGGAACTGTAAGAAAAAAAATGCTTGAAACTACCAAAGATCTTAGTAGGAATAAAATTCAGTTTAATACCTTGGGCACAAGCAGATAAACCAACAGTGAATATATTAACAACAGAAGAGAATATGACCTTGAGATTAGGTAAAAGAGTTCAATCATTTCTGAGTAAATATCTTAAGACAAAGGAAAATGAGTATCTGTTAAGTCAGATGACCAAGTGGATTGCCAGGAAAGAATGAAGGCATGGCAGGATGATGTTCATGGATGGTTTAAATGCAGACATATATATATATATATATATATATATATATATATATATATATATATATATATATATATATATATATTTTCATGGATACATATAGATATGTATGCATATGTATATACGTGTGTGTATGTGTGTGTGTGTATATATCTCTATCTATATAGGTATATATTTATAGCTATATATAACAAAATTTGTGACCTGCATAGCAAAACTAATTGGCACAATATAAATCTTTGAATTTGTGAAGATAGTCTCACCATTGAAACAAAAGAGAAAATAACTAATTGAGAATGTTATTACACAGAAGTGAGGAACAATCTGGAAGAAAAAAAGCAAAAAGGAATATTAGAAGAAAATCTGATCTCTATATAAATGAAATATATTGATCTTGAAGACAGATTGCATAGAAATTACAGGGACTATGCATCTACCAGAAGAAAACAAGTATAAAACAACCCCAACCTGAACACTATATTGCAAGAAGTCATGTAAAAAACTGTCCCAAACTTCTGAATACAGGAAATAAAGTGTGAATTGAAGAAATTGTCATATTGCATCCAGAAAAAAAAAAAAAAAAAGAATCTGTGCTGCAAGTTCCAAGACACGTAGTGGCTAAATTGAACAGTTTTCCTGACAGATGAAAAATTTTACAAGTGACTAGGAGAAAAACCTTCAAGCATAATGGAAAGGAAATTAGAATAACATAAGAGTATTTTTCCACCCACTAGAAATCACAGGAGGGAATGCAATATATTCTGAAGATGAACGGAGTTCACAATGCTACTGGAGATGACATAATCCGAACAATAATGAAAAAAAAAGTGGCTGTTCAATAAAAAGAAAGAGGTGTTCAAAATATTTCAAAAAATAAAATGAGACCTGAAGAAATGATTTGCTTTTCAAACACTACAGCCAAAAGAAGAGTAAACCAATATAGAAACCAAGGACAATAGCAATAATAAAATAACAACAGAGAGATCATTAAGACTATTTTCTAAAAATGCAGAAGGAGATAATGGTGAAAACAGGAGTCAAATAGAAGTGTTGATGGAGAAACAGCCTTAAAATATCATAAAGTAAA